>NC_091118.1:216579647-216811573 GCF_040183065.1 Periplaneta americana | reverse complement strand
ACAATCGGTTGGAATACAGAGATTTTATTAACGTTTATAGAAAAATCGTGCTTTTACCGCAAGAAATGACTATTTTTACAATTGGACGCTTTACTCAGACGAACCAATATTCCCCTGCATGCGAACGTGAAATTGTTGTTATATATAGGTGATTCCACACGAATTTAGCACTTTTTTAAGAAATTAGACAAATCCCACGAAATTTGTAGATTTTATTTATATTTATATAGTTATAAATCTCGCAAAAAGGAAATTATTTGAAAGATTTTGGGTAGTGGGGAAAATCAAAACCAGTGATATAATACTGTTAAGTCATGTATATTAAACACTCTGTGAAAGAAGTAGCACAATCGGTTGGAATACAGAGATTTTATTAACATTTATAGAAAATCGTGTTTTTAGCGCAAGAAACGACAATTTTTACAATTGGACGATTTACACATAAAAACTCATATTCCTGTGCATGCGAACGTGAAATTGTGGTTATATATAGGTGATTCCACACGAATTTAACAATTTTTTAAGAAATTAGACAAATCCCACGGAATTTGTAGATTTTATTTACAGTTATGTAGTTAAAAAATCTCGCAAAAACAAAATTTTTTGAATGATTTTCGTTTGTGGGCAAAATCGAAACCAGTGATATAATACTGTTCAATAATGTATATTAAACACTCTGTGCAAGAATTAGCACAATCGGTTGGAATACAGAGATTTTATTAACGTTTATAGAAAAATCGTGTTTTTACCGCAAGAAACGACGATTTATACAATTGGACGCTTTACACAAACGAACCCATATTCCCCTGCATGCGAACGTGAAATTGTTGTTATATATAGGTGATTCCACACGAATTTAACAATTTTTTAAGAAATGAGACAAAACCCACGGAATTTGTAGATTTTATTCATATTTATATAGTTATAAATCTCGCAAAAACGAAATTTTTGAAAGATTTTGGTTAGTGGGGAAAATCGAAACCAGTGACATAATACTGTTTAGTCATGTATATTAAACACTCTGTGAAAGAATTAGCACAATCGGTTGGAAATACAGAGATTTTATTAACATTTATAGAAAAATCGTGTTCCTACCTCAAGAAACGACGAATTTTACAATTGGACGATTTACACATGCAAACCCATATCCCCCTGCATGCGAACGTGAAATTGTTGTTATATATAGGTGATTCCACACGAATTTAACACTTTTTTAAGAAATTAGACAAATCCCACGGAATTTGTAGATTTTATTTATAATTATGTAGTTAAAAATCTCGCAAAAACGAAATTTTTTTGAATGATTTTCGTTTGTGGGGAAAATCGAAACCAGTGATATAATACTGTTCAATCATGTATATTAAACACTCTGTGCAAGAATTAGCACAATCGGTTGGAATACAGAGATTTTATTAACGTTTATAGAAAAATCGTGTTTTTACCGCAAGAAACGACGATTTATACAATTGGACGCTTTACACAAACGAACCCATATTCCCCTGCATACGAACGTGAAATTGTTGTTATATATAGGTGATTCCACACGAATTTAACACTTTTTTAAGTAATGAGACAAAATCCACGGAATTTGTATATGTTATTCATATTTATATAGTTATAAATCTCGCAAAAACGAAATTTTTTTAAAGATTTTGGTTAGTGGGGAAAATCGAAACCAGTGATATAATACTGTTCAATCATGTATATTAAACACTCTATGCAAGAATTAGCACAATCGGTTGGAATACAGAGATTTTATTATCGTTTATAGAAAACCGTGTTTTTACCGCAAGAAACGACGATTTATGCAATTGGACGCTTTACTCAAACGAACCCATATTCCCCTGCATGCGAACGTGAAATTGTTGTTATATATAGGTGATTCCACACGAATTTAACACTTTTTTGAGAAATTAGACAAATCCCACGGAATTTGTTGATTTTATTGATAATTATGTAGTTAAAAAATCTCGCAAAAACAAAATTTTTTGAATGATTTTCGTTTGTGGGGAAAATCGAAACCAGTGATATAATACTGTTTAGTCATGTATATTAAACACTTTATGCAAGAATTAGCACAATCGGTTGGAATACAGAGATTTTATTCACCATTATAGTAAAATCGTGTTTTTACCGCAAGAAATGACGATTTATACATTTGGACGCTTTACACAAACAAACCCATAATCCTCTGCAAGCGAACGTGATATTTTTGTTATATATAGGTGATTCCACACGAATTTAACACTTTTTAAGAAATTAGACAAATCCCACGGAATTTAAAAATTTTATTGATATTTATATAGTTATAAATCTCGCAAAAACGAAATTTTTTGAAGGATTTTGGGTAGGGGGAAAATCGAAACCAGTGATATTATACTGTTATTCATGTATATTAAACACTCTGTGCAAGAATTAGCACAATCGGTTGGAATACAGAGATTTTATTATCGTTTATATAAAAATAGTGTTTTTACCGCAAGAAACGACGATTTATACAATTGGACGCTTTACTCAAACGAACCATATTCCCCTGCATGCGAACGTGAAATTGTTGTTATATATAGGTGATTCCACACGAATTTAACACTTTTTTAAGAAATTAGACAAATCCCACGGAATTTGTAGATTTTATTCATATTTATATAGTTATCAATCTCGCAAAAACGAAATTTTTTGAAAGATTTTGGTTAGTGGGGAAAATCGAAACAAGTGACATAATACTGTTTAGTCACGTATATTAAACTCTCTGTGAAAGAATTGGCACAATCCGTTGGAATACAGAGATTTTGTTAACATTAATAGAAAAATCGTGTTTTTACCGCAAGAAATGATGATTTTTACAATTGGTCGATTTACACATACAAACCCATATTCTCCTGCCTGCGAACGTGAAATTGTTGATATATATATGTGATTCCACACGAATTTAACACTTTTTTAAGAAATTAGACAAATCCCACGGGATTTGTAAATTTTATTCATATTTATATAGTTATAAATCTCGCAAAAAGGAAATTATTTGAAAGATTTTGGGTAGTGGGGAAAATCGAAACCTGTGATATAATACTGTTTAGTCATGTATATTAAACACTCTGTTAAAGAATTAGCACAATCGGTAGGAATACAGAGATTTTATTAACATTTATAAAAAAATCGTGTTTTTACCGCAAGAAACACGATTTTTACAATTGCACGATTTACACATACAAACTCATATTCCTCAGCATGCGAACGTGCAATTGTTGTTATATATAGGTGATTCCACACGAATTTAACACTTTTTTAAGAAATTAGACAAATCCCCCGGAATTTGTAGATTTTATTCATAATTATGTAGTTAAAAACCTCGCAAAAACAAAATATTTTGAAAGATTTTCGTTTGTGGGGAAAATCGAAACCAGGGATATAATACTGTTAAATCAAGTATATTAAACACTCTGTGCAAGAATTAGCACAATCGGTTGGAACACAGAGATTTTATTAACGTTTATAGAAAAATCGTGTTTTTACTGCAAGAAATGACGATTTTTACAATTGGACGCTTTACTCTGACGAACCTATATTCCCCTGCATGCGAACGTGAAATTTTTGTTATATATAGGTGATTCCACACGAATTTAACACTTTTTTAAGAAATTAGACAAATCCCCCGGAATTTGTAGATTTTATTTATATTTATATAGTTATAAATCTCGCAAAAAGAAATTATTTGAAAGATTTTGGGTAGTGGGGAAAATCAAAACCAGTGATATAATACTGTTAAGTCATGTATATTAAACACTCTGTGAAAGAATTAGCACAATCGGTTGGAATACAGAGATTTTATTAACATTTATAGAAAATCGTGTTTTTAGCGCAAGAAACGACAATTTTTACAATTGGACGATTTACACATAAAAACTCATATTCCTGTGCATGCGAACTTGAAATTGTGGTTATATATAGGTGATTCCACACGAATTTAACACTTTTTTAAGAAATGAGACAAAACCCACGGAATTTGTAGATTTTATTCATATTTATATAGTTATAAATCTCGCAAAAACGAAATTTTTGAAAGATTTTGGTTAGTGGGGAAAATCGAAACCTGTGACATAATACTGTTTAGTCATATATATTAAACACTCTGTGAAAGAATTAACATAATCGGTTGGAATACAGAGATTTTATTAACATTTATAGAAAAATCGTGTTTTTACCGCAAGAAACGACGATTTTTACAATTGGACGATTTACACATAGAAACCCATATTCCCCTGCATGCGAACGTGAAATTGTTGTTATATATAGGTGATTCCACACGAATTTAACACTTTTTTAAGAAATTAGACAAATCCCACGGAATTTGTAGATTTTATTCATATTTATATAGTTATAAATCTCACAAAAAAGAAATTTTTTGAAAGATTTTGGTTAGTGGGGAAAATCGAAGCCAGTGACATAATACTGTTTAGTCATGTATTTTAAACACTCTTTGAAAGAATTAGCACACTCGGTTGGAATACAGAGATTTTATTAACATTTATAAAAAAAACGTGTTCTTAGCTCAAGAAACGACGAATTTTACAATTGGACGATTTACACATGCAAACCCATATCCCCCTGCATGCGAACGTGAAATTGTTGTTATATATAGGTGATTCCACACGAATTTAACACTTTTTTAAGAAATTAGACAAATCCCACGGAATTTGTACATTTTATTTATAATTATGTAGTTAAAAATCTCGCAAAAACGAAATTTTTTGAATGATTTTCGTTTATGGGGAAAATCGAAACCAGTGATATAATAATGTTCAATCATATATATTAAACACTCTGTGCAAGAATTAGCACAATCGGTTGTAATACAGAGATTTTATTAACGTTTATAGAAAAATCGTGTTTTTACCGCAAGAAACGACGATTTATACAATTGGACGATTTACACATACAAACCCATATTCCCCTGCATGCGAACGTGAAATTGTTGATATATATAGGTGATTACACACGACTTTAACACTTTTTTAAGAAATTAGACATATCCCACGGAATTTGTAGATTTTATTTATATTTATATAGTTATAAATCTCGCAAAAACGAAATTTTTTGAAATATTTTGGTTATTAGGGAAATTGAAACCAGTGATATAATACTGTTTAGTCATGTATATTAAACACTCTATGCAAGAATTAGCACAATCGGTTGGAATACAGAGATTTTATTAACGTTTATATAAAAATCGAATTTTTTCCGCAAGAAACGACGATTTATAAAATTGAACGCTTTACACAAACGAACCCATATTCCCCTGCATGCGAACGTGAAATTGTTGTTATATATAGGTGATTCCACACGAATTTAACACTTTTTAAAAAAATTAGACAAATCCCACGGAATTTGTAGATTTTATTTATATTTATATAGTTATAAATCTCGCAAAAACGAAATTTTTTGAAAGATTTTGGTTATTAGGGAAATTGAAACCAGTGATATAATACTGTTTAGTCATGTATATTAAACACTCTATGCAAGAATTAGCACAATCGGTTGGAATACAGAGATTTTATTAAAGTTTATAGAAAAATCGTGTTTTTACCGCAAGAAATGAAGATTTATACAATTGGACGCTTTACACAAACAAACCCATATTCCCCTGCATGCGATCGTGAAATTGTTTGTTATATATAGGTGATTCCAAACGAATTTAACGCTTTTTTAAGAAATTAGACAAATCCCACGGCATTTGTAAATTTTATTCATATTTATATAGTTATAAATCTCGCAAAAAGGAAATTTTTTTAAAGATTTTGGGTAGTGGGGAAAATCGAAACCAGAGATATAATACTGTTTAGTCAGGTATATTAAACACTCTGTGCAAGAATTAGCACAATCGGTTGGAATACAGAGATTTTAATATCGTTTATAGAAAAATAGTGTTTATACCGCAAGAAACGACGATTTATACAATTGGACGCTTTTCACAAACGAACCCATATTCCCCTGCATGCGAACGTGAAATTGTTGTTATATATAGGTGATTCCACACGAATTTAATACTTTTTTAAGAAAGTAGACAAATCCCACGGAATTTGTAAATTTTATTCATATTTATATAGTTATCAATCTCGCAAAAACGAAATTTTTTGAAAGATATTGTTTAGTGGGGAAAATCGAAAGCAGTGACATAATACTGTTTAGTCACGTATATTAAACTCTCTGTGAAAGAATTAGCACAATCGGTTGGAATACAGAGATTTTATTAACATTTATAGAAAAATCGTGTTTTTACCGCAAAAAATGACGATTTTTACAATTGGATGATTTACACATACAAACCTATATTCCCCTGCATGCGAACGTGAAATTGTTGGTATATATAGGTGATTCCACACGAATTTAACACTTCTTTAAGAAATGAGACAAATCCCACGGAATTTGAAGATTTTGTTCATAATTATATAGTTATAAATTACGCAAAAAGGAAATTTTTTGAAAGGTTTTTTGGTAGTGGGGAAAATCGAAACCAGTGATATAATACTGTTTAGTCATGTATATTAAACTCTCTGTGAAAGAATTAGCACAATCGGTTGGAATACAGAGATTTTATTAACATTTATAGAAAAATCGTGTTTTTACCGCAAGAAATGACGATTTTTACATTTGGACGATTTACACATACAAACCCATATTCCCCTGCATGCGAACGAGAAATTGTTGTTATATATAGGTGATTCCACACGAATTTAACACTTTTTTTAAGAAATTTGACAAATCCCACGGAATTTGTAGATTTTATTCATATTTATATAGTTATAAATCTCGCAAAAAGGAAATTTTTTGAAAGATTTTGGTTAGTGGGGAAAATCGAAACCAGTGATATAATACTGTTTAGTCATGTATATTAAACACTCTGTGAAAGAATTAGCACATTCGGTAGGAATACAGAGATTTTATTACCATTTATAGAAAAATCGTGTTTTTAGCGCTAGAAACAATGATTTTTACAATTGGTCGATTTACACATACAAACTCATATTCCTCAGCCTGCGAACGTGAAATTGTTGTTATATATAGGTGATTCCACACGAATTTAACACTTTTTTAAGAAATTAGACAAATCCCACGGAATTTGTAGATTTTATTTATAATTATGTAGTTAAAAATCTCGCAAAAACGAAATTTTTTGAAATGATTTTCGTTTGTGGGGAAAATCGAAACCAGTGATATAATACTGTTCAATCATGTATATTAAACACTCTGTGCAAGAATTAGCACAATCGGTTGCAATACAGAGATTTTATAATCATTTATAGAAAAATTCGTGTTTTTACCGCAAGAAACGACGATTTTTAGACTTGGACGATTTACACATACAAACCCATATTCCCCTGCATGCGAACGTGAAATTGTTGTTATATATAGGTGATTCCACACGAATTTAACACTTTTTTAAGAAATGAGACAAAATCCACGGAATTTGTAGATTTTATTCATATTTATATAGTTATAAATCTCGCAAAAAGAAAATATTTTGAAAGATTTTGGGTAGGGGGGAAAATCGAAACCAGTGATATAATACTGTTTAGTCATGTATATTAAACATTCTGTGAAAGAATTAGCACAATCGGTTAGAATACAGAGATTTTATTAACGTTTATAGAAAAATCGTGTTTTTACCGCAAGAAATGACGATTTATACAATTGGACGCTTTACACAAACAAGCCCATAATCCTCTGCATGCGAACGTGAAATTGTTGTTATATATAGGTGATTCCACACGAATTTAACACTTTTTTAAGAAATTAGACAAATCCCACGGAATTAGTAGATTTTATTCATATATATATATAGTTATAAATCTCGCAAAACGAAATTTTTTGAAGATTTTGGGTAGGGGGGAAAATCGAAACCAGTGATATAATACTGTTTAGTCATGTATATTAAACACTCTGTGCAAGAATGAGCACAATCTGTTGGAATACAGAGATTTTATTATCGTTTATAGATAAATCGTGTTTTTACCGCAAGAAATAACGATTTTTACAATAGGACGCTTTACACATACAAACCCATATTCCCCTGCATGCGAACGTGAAATTGTTGTTATATATAGGTGATTCCACACGAATTTAACACTTTTTTTGAGAAATTAGACAAATCCCACGGATTTTGTAGATTTTATTCATATTTATATAGTTATCAATCTCGCAAAAACGAAATTCTTTGAAAGATTTTGGATAGTGGGGAAAATCGAAGCCAGTGATATAATACTGTTTAGTCACGTATATTAAACACTCTGTGAAAACTTTAGCACAATCGGTTGGAATACAGAGATTTTATTAACATTTATAGAAAAATCGAGTTTTTAGCGCAAGAAACGACGATTTTTACAATTGGTCGATTTACACATACAAACTCATATTCCTCAGCATGCGAACGTGAAATTGTTGTTATATATAGGTGATTCCACACGAATTTAACATTTTTTAAGAAATTAGACAAATCCCACGGAATTTGTAGATTTTTCATATTTATATAGTTATAATTCTCGAAAAAACGAAATATTTTGAAAGATTTTGGGTAGGGGGGGAAAATCGAAACCAGTGATATAATACTGTTTAGTCATGTATATTAAACACTCTGTGCAAGAATTAGCACAATCGGTTGGAATACAGTGACTTTATTATCGTTTATAGAAAAATAGTGTTTTTACCGCAAGAAACGACGATTTATACAATTGGACGCTTTACACAAACGAACCCATATTCCCCTGCATGCGAACGTGAAATTGTTGTTATATATAGGTGATTCCACACGAATTTAAAACTTGTTTTGAGAAATTGGACAAATCCCACGGAATTTGTAGATTTTATTCATATTTATATAGTTATCAATCTCGCAAACACGAAATTTTTTGAAAGATTTTGGTTAGTGGGGAAACTCGAAACCAGTGACATAATACTGTTTAGTCACGTATATTAAACTCTCTGTGAAATAATTTGCCCAATCGGTTGGAATACAGAGATTTTATTAACATTTATAGAAAAATCGTATTTTTACCGCAAGAAATGACGATTTTTACAATTGGACGATTTACACATACAAACCCATATTCCCCTGCATGCGAACGTGAAATTGTTGATATATATAGGTGATTACACACGACTTTAACACTTTTTTAAGAAATTAGACATATCCCACGGAATTTGTAGATTTTATTCATATCTATATAGTTATAAATCTCGCAAAAAGGAAATTTTTTTAAAGATTTTGGGTAGTGGGAAAAATCGAAGCCAGTTATATAATACTGTTTAGTCATGTACATTAAACACTATGTGAAAGATTTAGCACAATCGGTTGGAATACAGAGATTTTATTAACATTTATAATAAAATCGTGTTTTTAGCGCAAGAAATGACGATTTTTACAATTGGACGATTTACACATACAAACTCATATTCCTCTGCATGCGAACGTGAAATTGTTGTTATATATAGGTGATTTCATACGAATTTAACACTTTTTTAAGAAATTAGACAAATCCCACGGAATTTGTAGGTTTTATTCAAAATTATGTAGTTAAAAACCTCGCAAAACGAAATTTTTTGAAAGATTTTCGTTTGTGGGGAAAATCGAAACCAGGGATATAATACTGTTCAATCATGTATATTAAACACTCTGTGCAAGAATTACCACAATCGGTTGGAATACAGAGATTTTATTAACTTTTATAGAAAAATCGTCTTTTTTCCGCAAGAAACGACGATTTATACAATTGGACGCTTTACTCAAACGAACCCATATTCCCCTGCATGCGAACGTCAAATTGTTGTTATATATAGGTGATTCCACACGAATTTAACACTTTTTTAAGAAATCAGACAAATCCAACTTAATTTGTAGATTTTATTCATGTTTATAGAGTTATAAATCTTTCAAAAACCAAATTTTTTGAAAGATTTTGGTTAGTGGGGAAAATCGAAACCAGTGACAAAATACTGTTTAGTCACGTATATTAAACTCTTTGTGAAAGAATTAGCACAATCGGTTGGAATACAGTGATATTATTAACATTTATAGAAAAATCGTGTTTTTACCGCAAGAAATGACGATTTTTACAATTGGACGATTTACACATACAAACCCATATTCCCCACCACGCGAAGGTGAAATTGTTGTTATATTTAGGTGATTCCACACGAATTTAACTCTTCTTTAAGAAATTAGACAAATCCCACGGGATTTGTAGATTTTATTCATATTTATATAGTTATAAATCTCGCAAAAAGGAAATTTTTTGTAAGATTTTCGGTAGTGAGGAAAATCGAAACCAGTGATATAATACTGTTCAATCATGTATATTAAACACTCTGTGCAAGAATTAGCACTATCAGTTGGAATACAGAGATTTTATTAACGTTTATAAAAAAATCGTGTTTTTACCGCAAGAAACGACGATTTATACAATTGGACGCTTTACACAAACGAACCCATATTCTCCTGCATGCGAACGTAAAAATTGTTGTTATATATGGGTGATTCCACACGAATTTAACACTTTTTTAAGAAATGAGACAAAATCCACGGAATTTGTAGATTTTATTCATACTTATATATATAGTTATAAATCTCGCAAAAACGAAATTTTTTTAAAGATTTTGTTTAGTGGGGAAAATCGAAACCAGTGACATAATACTGTTTAGTCATGTATATTAAACACTCTGTGAAAGAATTAGCACAATCGGTTGGAATACAGAGATTTTATTAACCATTATAGTAAAATCGTGTTTTTACCGCAAGAAATGACGATTTATACAATTGGACGCTTTACACAAACAAACCCATAATCCTCTGCATGCGAACGTGAAATTTTTGTTATATATAGGTGATTCCACACGAATTTAACACTTTTTTAAGAAATTAGACAAATCCCACGGAATTTGAAGATTTTATTCATATTTATATAGTTATAAATCTCGCAAAAACGAAATTTTTTGAAGGATTATGGGTAGGGGGAAAATCGAAACCAGTGATATTATACTGTTATTCATGTATATTAAACACTCTGTGCAAGAATTAGCACAATCGGTTTTAATACAGAGATTTTATTATCGTTTATAGAAAAATCGTGTTTTTAATGCAAGGAACGACGATTTATACAATTGGACGTTTTACTCAAACGAACCCATATTCCCCTGCATGCGAACGTGAAATTGTTGTTATATATAGGTGATTCCACACGAATTTAACACTTTTTTAAGATATTAGACAAATCCCACGGAATTTGTAGATTTTATTCATATTTATATCGTTATCAATCTCGCAAAAACGATATTTTTTGAAAGATTTTGGTTAGTGGGGAAAATCGAAACCAGTGACATAATACTGTTTAGTCACGTATATTAAACTCTCTGTGAAAGAATTAGCACAATCGGTGGGAATACAGATATTTTATTAACATTTATAGAAAAATCGTGTTTTTACCGCAAGAAGTGACGATTTTTCACAATTGGACGATTTACACATACAAACCCATATTCCCCTGCATGCGAACGTGAAATTGTTGTTATATATAGGTGATTCCACACGAATTTAACACTTCTTTAAGAAATTACACAAATCCCACGGAATTTGAAGATTTTATTCATATTTATATAGTTATAAATCTCGCAAAAACGAAATTTTTTGAAGGATTTTGGGTAGGGGGAAAATCGAAACCAGTGATATTATACTGTTTAGTCATGTATTTTAAACACTCTGTTAAAGAATTAGCACAATCGGTTGGAATACAGAGATTTTATTATCGTTTATAAAAAATCGTGTTTTTACCGCAAGAAACGACGATTTATACAATTGGACGTTTTACTCAAACGAACCCATATTCCCCTGCATGCGAAGGTGAAATTGTTGTTATATTTAGGTGATTCCACACGAATTTAACACTTTTTGAAGAAATTAGACAAATCCCAAGGAATTTGTAGATTTTATTCATGTTTATATAGTTATAAATCTCGCAAAAACGAAATTTTTTGAAAGATTTTGGTTAAGTGGGGAAAATCGAAACCAGTGACATAATACTGTTTAGTCACGTATATTAAACTCTCTGTGAAAGAATTAGCACAATCGGTTGGAATACAGTGATATTATTAACATTTATAGAAAAATCGTGTTTTTACCGCAAAAAACGACGATTTTTACAGTTGTACGATTTACACATACAAACTCATATTCCTCAGCATGCGAACGTGAAATTGTTGTTTATATATAGGTGATTCCACACGAATTTAACAATTTTTTAAGGAATTAGACAAATCCCACGGAATTTGTAGATTTTATGTATAATTATGTAGTTAAAAATCTCGCAAAAACGAAATATTTTGAATGATTTTCGTTTGTGGGGAAAATCGAAACCAGTGATATAATACTGTTCAATTATGTATATTAAACACTCTGTGCAAGAATTAGCACTATCAGTTGGAATACAGAGATTTTATTAACGTTTATAAAAAAATCGTGTTTTTACCGCAAGAAACGACGATTTATACAATTGGACGCTTTACACAAACGAACCCATATTCTCCTGCATGCGAACGTAAAATTGTTGTTATATATAGGTGATTCCACACGAATTTAACACTTTTTTTAAGAAATGAGACAAAATCCACGGAATTTGTAGATTTTATTCATATTTATATAGTTATAAATCTCGCAAAAACGAAATTTTTTGAAAGATTTTGTTTAGTGGGGAAAATCGAAACCAGTGACATAATACTGTTTAGTCATGTATATTAAACACTATGTGAAAGAATTAGCACAATCGGTTTTAATACAGAGATTTTATTAACATTTATAGATAAATCGTGTTTTTACCGCAAGAAACGATGATTTTTACAATTGGACGGTTTACACATACAAACCCATATTCCCCCTGCATGCGAACGTGAAATTGTTCTTATATATGGGTGATTCCACACGAATTTAACACTTTTTTAAGAAATTAGACAAATCCCACGGAATTTGTAGATTTTATTCATATTTATATAGTTATAAATCTCGCAAAAAGGAAATTATTTGAAAGATTTTGGGTAGTGGGAAAAATCGAAACCAGTGATATAATACTGTTTAGTCATGTATATTAAACACTCTGTGAAAGATTTTGCACAATCAGTTTTAATACAGAGATTTTATTAACAATTATAAAAAAATCGTGTTTTTAGCGCAAGAAACGACGATTTTTACAATTGGACGATTTACACATACAAACTCATATTCCTAAGCATGCGAACGTAAAATTTTTGTTATATATAGGTGATTCCACACGAATTTAACACTTTTTTAAGAAATTAGACAAATCCCACGGAATTTGTATATTTTATTTGTAATTATGTAGTTAAAAATCTCGCAAAAATAAAATTATTTGAATGATTTTCGTTTGTGGGGAAAATCGAAACCAGTGATATAATACTGTTCAATCATGTATATTAAACACTCTTTGTAAGAATTAGCACAATCGGTTGGAATACACGGATTTTATTAACGTTTATAGAAAAATCGTGTTTTTTACCGCAAGAAACGACGATTTATACAATTGGACGCTTTACACAAACGAACCCATATTCCCCTGCATGCGAACGTGAAATTGTAGTTATATATAGGTGATTCCACACGAATTTAACACTTTTTTAAGAAATTAGACAAAATCCACGGAATTTGTATATTTTATTCATATTTATATAGTTATAAATCTCGCAAAAACGAATTTTTTGAAAGATTTTGGTTAGTGGGGAAAATCGAAAACCAGTGATACATTACTGTTTAGTCATGTATATTAAACACTCTATGCAAGAATTAGCACAATCGGTTGGAATACAGAGATTTTATTAACGTTTATAGTAAAATCGTGTTTTTACCGCAAGAAATGACGATTTATACAATTGGACGCTTTACACAAACAAACCCATAATCCTCTGCATGCGAACGTGAAATTGTTGTTATATATAGGTGATTCCACACGAATTTATCAGTTTTTTAAGAAATTAGACAAATCCCACGGAATTTGTAGATTTTATTCATATTTATATAGTTATAAATCTCGCAAAAACGAAATTTTTTAATTGATTTGAGTAGGGTGAAAATCGAAACCAGTGATATAATACTGTTATTCATGTATATTAAACACTCTGTGCAAAGAATTAGCACAATCGGTTGGAATACAGAGATTTTATTATCGTTTATAAAAAAATCGTGTTTTTACCGCAAGAAACGACGTTTTATACAATTGGACGTTTTACTCAAACGAACCCATATTCCCCTGCATGCCAAAGTGAACTTGTTGTTATATATATGTGATTCCACACGAACTTAACACTTTTTTAAGAAATGAGACAAAACCCACGGAATTTGTAGATTTTATTCATATTTATATAGTTATAAATCTCGCAAAAACGAAATTTTTTGAAAGATTTTGGTTAGTGGGCAAAATCGAAACCAGTGACATAATACTGTTCAGTCATGTATATTAAACACTCTGTGAAAGAATTAGCACAATCGGTTGGAATACAGAGATTTTATTAACATTAATAGAAAAATCGTGTTTTTACCGCAAGAAACGACAATTTTTACAATTGGACGATTTACACATACTAACCCATATTCCCCTGCATGCGAACGTGAAATTGTTGTTATATATAGGTGATTCCACACGAATTAAAATTTTTTAGGAAATTAGACAAATCCCACGGAATTTGTAGATTTTATTCATATTTATATAGTTATAAATCTCGCAAAAAGGAAATTTTTTGAAAGATTTTGGGTAGTGGGGAAAATCGAAACCAGTGATATAATACTGTTTAGTCATGTATATTAAACACTCTGTTAAAGAATTAGCACAATCGGTTGGAATACAGAGATTTTATTATCATTTATAAAAAAATCGTGTTTTTACCGCAAGAAAAGACGATTTTTACATTTGGACGATTTACACATACAAACTCATATTCCTCATCTTGCGAACGTGAAATTGTTGTTATATATAGGTGATTCCACACGAATTTAACACTTTTTTAAGGAACTAGACAAATCCCACGGAATTTGTAGATTTTATTCATAATTATGTAGTTAAAAACCTCGCAAAAACGAAATTTTTTGAAAGATTTTCGTTTGTGGGGAAAATCGAAACCAGGGATGTAATACTGTTCAATCATGTATATTAAACACTATGTGCAAGAATTACCACAATCGGTTGGAATACAGAGATTTTATTAACGTTTATAGAAAAATCGTGTTTTTACCGCAAGAAACGACGATTTATACAATTGGACGCTTTACACAAACGAACCCATATTCCCCTGCATACGAACGTGAAATTGTTGTTATATATAGGTGATTCCACACGAGATTAACACTTTTTTTAAGAAATGAGACAAAACCCACGGAATTTGTAGATTTTATTCATATTTATATAGTTATAAATCTCGCAAAAACGAAATACTTTTAAAAGATTTTGGTTAATGGGGAAAATTGAAACCAGTGACATAATACTGTTTAGTCATGTATATTAAACACTCTGTTAAAGAATTAGCACAATCGGTTGGAATACAGAGATTTTATTATCATTTATAAATATATCGTGTTTTTACCGCAAGAAACGACGATTTTTACATTTGGACGATTTACACATACAAACTCATATTCCTCATCATGCGAACGTGAAACTGTTGTTATATATAAGTAATTCCACACGAATTTAACACTTTTTTAAGAAATTAGACAAATCCCACGGAATTTGTAGATTTTATTCATAATTATGTAGTTAAAAAACTCGCAAAAACGAAATTTTTTGAAAGATTTTCGATTGTGGGGAAAATCGAAACAAGGGATATAATACTGTTCAATCTTGTATATTAAACACTATGTGCAAGAATTACCACAATCGGTTGGAATACAGAGATTTTATTAACGTTTATAGAAAAATCGTCTTTTTTCCGCAAGAAACGACGATTTATACAATTGGACGCTTTACTCAAACGAGAACATATTCCCCTGCATGCGAACGTGAAATTGTTGTTATATATAGGTGATTCCACACGAATTTAACACTTTTTGAAGAAATTAGACAAATCCCAAGGAATTTGTAGATTTTATTCATGTTTATATAGTTATAAATCTCGCAAAAACGAAATTTTTTGAAAGATTTTGGTTAGTGGGGAAAATCGAAACCAGTGACATAATACTGTTTAGTCACGTATATTAAACTCTCTGTGAAAGAATTAGCACAATCGGTTGGAATACAGAGATTTTATTAACATTTATAGAAAAATCGTGTTTTTACCGCAAGAAATGACGATTTTTACAATTGGACGATTTACACATACAAACCCATATTCAACTGCATGCGAACGTGAAATTGTTGTTATATATAGGTCATTACACACGAATTTAACACTTCTTTAAGAAATTAGACAAATCCCACGGAATTTGTAGGTTTTATTCATATTTATATAATTATAAATCTCGCAAAAAGGAAATTATTTGAAAGATTTTGGGTAGTGGGGAAAATCGAAACCTGTGATATAATACTGTTTAGTCATGTATATTAAACACTCTGTGAAAGATTTAGCACAATCGGTTGGAATACAGAGGTTTTATTAACATTTATAGAAAAATCGTGTTTTTAGCGCAAGAAACGACGATTTTTACAGTTGTACGATTTACACATACAAACTCATATTCCTCAGCATGCGAACGTGAAATTGTTGTTATATATAGGTGATTCCACACGAATTTAACACTTTTTTAAGAAAATAGACAAATCCCACGGAATTTTTAGATTTTATTTATAATTATGTAGTTAAAAATCTCGCAAAAACGAAATTATTTGAATGATTTTCGTTTGTGGGGAAAATCGAAACCAGTGATATAATACTGTTCAATCATGTATATTAGACACTCTGTGCAATAATTAGCACAATCGGTTGGAATACAGAGATTTTATTAACGTTTATAAAAAAATCGTGCTTTTACCGCAAGAAACGACGATTTATACAATTGGACGCTTTACACAAACGAACCCATATTCCTCTGCAATGCGAACGTGAAATTGTTGTTATATATAGGTGATTCCACAAGAATTTAACACTTTTTTAAGAAATGAGACAAAATCCACGGAATTTGTAGATTTTATTCATATTTATATAGATATAAATCTCGCAAAAACGAAATTTTTTTAAATTGTTTGGTTAGTGGGGAAAATCGAAACCTGTGATATAATACTGTTCAATCATGTATATTAAACACTCTATACAAGAATTAGCACAATCGGTTGGAATACAGAGATTTTATTAACCATTATAGTAAAATCGTGTTTTTACCGCAAGAAATGACGATTTATACAATTGGACGCTTTACACAAACGAACCCATAATCCTCTGCATGCGAACGTGAAATTTTTGTTATATATAGGTGATTCCACACGAATTTAACACTTTTTTAAGAAATTAGAAAAATCCCACGGAATTTGAAGATTTTATTCATATTTATATAGTTATAAATCTCGCAAAAACGAAATTTTTTGAAGGATTATGGGTAGGGGGAAAATCGAAACCAGTGATATTATACTGTTATTCATGTATATTAAACACTCTGTGCAAGAATTAGCACAATCGGTTGGAATACAGAGATTTTATTATCGTTTATAGAAAAATCGTTTTTTTACCGCAAGGAACGACGATTTATACAATTGGACGTTTTACTCAAACGAACCCATATTCCCCTGCATGCGAACGTGAAATTGTTGTTATATATAGGTGATTCCACACGAATTTAACACTTTTTTAAGAAATTAGACAAATCCCACGGAATTTGTAGATTTTATTCATATTTATATCGTTATCAATCTCGCAAAAACGATATTTTTTGAAAGATTTTGGTTAGTGGGGAAAATCGAAACCAGTGACATAATACTGTTTAGTCACGTATATTAAACTCTCTGTGAAAGAATTAGCACAATCGGTGGGAATACAGATATTTTATTAACATTTATAGAAAAATCGTGTTTTTACCGCAAGAAATGACGATTTTTACAATTCGACGATTTACACATACAAACCCATATTCCCCTGCATGCGAACGTGAAATTGTTGTTATATATAGGTGATTCCACACGAATTTAACACTTCTTTAAGAAATTACGCAAATCCCACGGAATTTGAAGATTTTATTCATATTTATATAGTTATAAATCTCGCAAAAACGAAATTTTTTGAAGGATTTTGGGTAGGGGGAAAAAAGAAACCAGTGATATTATACTGTTTAGTCATGTATATTAAACACTCTGTTAAAGAATTAGCACAATCGGTTGGAATACAGAGATTTTATTATCGTTTATATAAAATCGTGTTTTTACCGCAAGAAACGACGATTTATACAATTGGACGTTTTACTCAAACGAAACCATATTCCCCTGCATGCGAACGTGAAATTGTTGTTATATATAGGTGATTCCACACGAATTTAACTCTTTTTTAAGAAATTAGACAAATCCCACGGAATTTGTAGATTTTATTCATATTTATACAGTTATTAATCTCGCAAAAAGGAAATTTATTTGAAAGATTTTGGGTAGTGGGGAAAATCGAAACCTGTGATATAATACTGTTAAGTCATGTATATTAAACACTCTGTCAAAGAATTAGCACAATCGGTTGGAATACAGAGATTTTATTAAAATTTAAAAAAAATCGAGTTTTTAGCGCAAGAAACGACAATTTTTACAATTGGACGATTTACACATACAAACTCATATTCCTCTGCATGCGAACGTGAAATTGTTGTTATATATAGGTGATTCCACACGAATTTATCAATTTTTTAAGAAATTAGACAAATCCTACGGAATTTGTAGAATTTATTTATAATTATGTAGTTAAAAATCTCGCATAAACGAAATTTTTTTAATGATTTTCTTTTGTGGGGAAAATCGAAACCAGTGATATAATACTGTTCAATCATGTATATTAAACACTCTGTGCAAGAATTAGCACAATCGGTTGGAATACAGAGATTTTATTAACGTTTATAAAAAAATCGTGTTTTACCGCAAGAAACGACGATTTATACAATTGGACGCTTTACACAAACGAACCCATATTCCCCTGCATGCGAACGTGAAATTGTTGTTATATGTATGTGATTCCACACGAATTTAACACTTTTTTAAGAAATGAGACAAAACCCACGGAATTTGTAGATTTTATTCATATTTATTTAGTTATAAATCTCCCAAAAACGAAATTTTTTGAAAGATTTTGGTTAGTGGGGAAAATCGAAACCAGTGACATAATACTGTTTAGTCATGTATATTAAACACTCTGTGAAAGAATTAGCACAATCGGTTGGAATACAGAGATTTTATTAACATTTATAGAAAAATCGTGTTTTTACCGCAAGAAACGACGATTTTTACAATTGGACGATTTACACATACTAACCCATATTCCCCTGCATGCGAACGTGAAATTGTTGATATATATATAGGTGATTCCATACGAATTTAACACTTTTTTAAGAAATGAGACAAATCCTACGGAATTTGTAGATTTTATTCTTATTTATATAGTTATAAATCTCGCAAAAAGGAAATTATTTGAAAGATTTTGGGTAGTGGGGAAAATCGAAACCAGTGATATAATACTGTTTAGTCATGTATATTAAACACTCTGTTAAAGAATTAGCACAATCGGTTGGAATACAGAGATTTTATTATCATTTATAAAAAAATCGAGTTTTTACCGCAAGAAACGACGATTTTTACATTTGGACGATTTACACATACAAACTCAAATTCCTCATCATGCGAACGTGAAATTGTTGTTATATATAGGTGATTCCACACGAATTTAACACTTTTTTAAGAAATTAGACAAATCCCACGGAATTTGTAGATTTTATTCATAATTATGTAGTTATAAACCTCGCAAAAACGAAATTTTTTGAAAGATTTTCGTTTGTGGGGAAAATCGAAACCAGGGATATAATACTGTTCAATCATGTATATTAAACACTATGTGCAAGAATTAGCACAATCGGTTGGAATACAGAGATTTTATTAACGTTTATAGAAAAATCGTCTTTTTTCCTCAAGGAACGACGATTTATACAATTGGACGCTTTACTCAAACGAACCCATATTCCCCTGCATGCGAACGTGAAATTGTTGTTATATCTAGGTGATTCCACACGAATTTAACCGTTTTTTAAGAAATTAAACAAATCCCACGGAATTTGTAGATTTTATTCATGTTTATATAGTTATAAATCTCGCAAAAACGAAATTTTTTGAAAGATTTTGGTTAGTGGTGAAAATCGAAACCAGTGACATAATACTGTTTAGTCACGTATATTAAACTCTCTGTGAAAGAATTAGCACAATCGGTTGGAATACAGAGATTTTATTAACATTTATAGAATAATCGTGTTTTTAGCGCAAGAAACGACGGTTTTTACAATTGGACGATTTACACGTACAAACTCATATTCCTCAGCATGCGAACGTGAAATTGTTGTTATATATAGATGATTCCACACGAATTTAACACTTTTTTAAGAAATGAGACAAAATCCACGGAATTTGTAGATTTTATTCATATTTATATAGTTATAAATCTCGCAAAAAAGAAATTTTTTTAAAGATTTTGGTTAGTGGGGAAAATCGAAACCAGTGATATAATACTGTTCAATCATGTATATTAAACACTCTATGCAAGAATTAGCACAATCGGTTGGAATACAGAGATTTTATTATCGTTTATAGAAAAATCGTGTTTTTACCGCAAGAAACGACGATTTATACAATTGGACGCTTTACTCAATCGAACCCATATTCCCCTGCATGCGAACGTGAAATTGTTGTTATATATAGGTGATTCCACACGAATTTAACACTTTTTAAGAAATTAGACAAATCCCATGGAATTTGTAGATTTTATTCATATTTATATAGTTATCAATCTCGCAAAACGAAATTTTTTGAAAGATTTTGGTTAGTGGGGAAAATCGAAACCAGTGACATAATACTGTTTAGTCACGTATATTAAACTCTCTGTGAAAGAATTAGCACAATGGGTTGGAATACAGAGATTTTGTTAACATTTATAGAAAAATCGTGTTTTTACCGCAAAAAAATGACGATTTTTACAATTGGACGATTTAAACATACAAACCCATGCGAACCTGAAATTGTTGATATATATATGTGATTCCACACGAATTTAACACTTTTTTAAGAAATTAGACAAATCCCACGGAATTTGTAGATTTTATTCATATTTATATAGTTATAAATCTCGCAAAAAAAATTTTTTGAAAGATTTTGGGTAGTGGGGAAAATCGAAACCAGTGATATAATACTGTTAAGTCATGTATATTAAACACTCTGTGAAAGAATTAGCACAATCGGTTGGAATACAGAGATTTTATTAACGTTTATAAAAAAATCGTGTTTTTAGCGCAAGAAACGACAATTTTTACAATTGGACGATTTACACATACAAACTCATATTCCTCTGCATGCGAACGTGAAATTGTTGTTATATATAGGTGATTCCACACGAATTTAACACTTTTTTAAGAAATTAGACAAATCCCACGGAATTTGTAGATTTTATTGATAATTATGTAGTTAAAAATCTCGCAAAAAACGAAATTTTTGAATGATTTTCGTTTGTGGGGAAAATCGAAACCAGTGATATAATACTGTGCAATCATGTATATTAAACAATCTGTGCAAGAATTAGCACAATCGTTTGGAATACAGAGATTTTATTAACGTTTATAGAAAAATCGTGTTTTTACCGCAAGAAATGACGATTTTTACAATTGGACGCTTTACTCAGACGAACCTATATTCCCCTGCATGCGAACGTGAAACTGTTGTTATATATAGGTGATTCCACACGAATTTAACACTTTTTTAAGAAATTAGACAAATCCCACGGAATTTGTAGATTTTATTTATATTTATATAGTTATAAATCTCGCAAAAAGGAAATTATTTGAAAGATTTTGGGTAGTGGGGAAAATCGAAACTAGTGATATAATACTGTTAAGTCATGTATATTAAACACTCTGTGAAAGAATTAGCACAATCGGTTGGAATACAGAGATTTTATTATCATTTATAGAAAAATCGTGTTTTCAGCGCAACAAACGACAATTTTTACAATTGGACGATTTACACATACAAACTCATATTCCTGTGCATGCGAACGTGAAATTGTTGTAATATATAGGTGATTCCACACGAATTTAACAATTTTTTAAGAAATTAGACAAATCCCACGGAATTTGTTGATTTTATTTATAATTATGTAGTTAAAAAATCTCGCAAAAACAAAATTTTTTGAATGATTTTCGTTTGTGGGGAAAACCGAAACCAGTGATATAATACTGTTTAGTCATGTATATTAAACACTCTATGCAAGAATTAGCACAATCGGTTGGAATACAGAGATTTTATTAACCATTATAGTAAAATCGTGTTTTTACCGCAAGAAATGACGATTTATACAATTGGACGCTTTACACAAACAAACCCATAATCCTCTGCATGCGAACGTGAAATTTTTGTTATATATAGGTGATTCCACACGAATTTAACAATTTTATAAGAAATTAGACAAATCCCACGGAATTTAAAAATTTTATTCATATTTATATAGTTATAAATCTCGCAAAAACGAAATTTTTAGAAGGATTTTGGGTAGGAGGAAAATCGAAACCAGTGATATTATACTGTTATTCATGTATATTAAACACTCTGTGCAAGAATTAGCACAATCGGTTGCAATACAGATATTTTATTATCGTTTATATAAAAATCGTGTTTTTACCGCAAGGAACGACGGTTTATACAATTGGACGCTTTACTCAAACGAAACCATATTCCCCTGCATGCGAACGTGAAATTGTTGTTATATATAGGTGATTCCACACGAATTTAACACTTTTTTAAGAAATTAGACAAATCCCACGGAATTTGTAGATTTTATTCATATTCATATAGTTATCAATCTCGCAAAAACGAAATTTTTTAAAGATTTTGGTTAGTGGGGAAAATCGAAAACAGTGACATAATACTGTTTAGTTACGTATATTAAACTCTCTGTGAAAGAATTAGCACAAGCGGTTGGAATACAGAGATTTTGTTAACATTTATAGAAAAATCCTGTTTTTACCGCAAGAAATGACGATTTTTACAATTGGTCGATTTTCACTTACAAACCCATATTCCCCTGCATGCGAACGTGAAATTGTTGATATATATATGTGATTTCACACGAATTTAACACTTTTTTAAGAAATTAGACAAACCCACGGAATTTGTAAATTTTATTCATATTTATATAGTTATAAATCTCGCAAAAAAAAATTTTTTGAAAGATTTTGGGTAGTGGGGAAAATCGAAACCTGTGATATAATACTGTTAGTCATGTATATTAAACACTCTGTGAAAGAATTAGCACAATCGGTTGGAATACAGAGATTTTATTAACATTTATATAAAAAATCGTGTTTTTAGCGCAAGAAACGACAATTTTTACAATTGGACGATTTACAAATACATACTCATTTTCCTCTGCATGCGAACGTGAAATTGTTGTTATATATAGGTGATTCCACACGAATTTAACACTTTTTTAAGAAATTAGACAAATCCCACGGAATTTGAAGATTTTATTCATATTTAAATAGTTATAAATCTCGCAAAAACGAAATTTTTTGAAGGATTTTGGGTAGGGGGAAAATCGAAACCAGTGATATTATACTGTTATTCATGTATATTAAACACTCTGTGCAAGAATTAGCACAATCGGTTGGAATACAGAGATTTTATTATCGTTTATAGAAAAATCGTGTTTTTACCGCAAGGAACGACGATTTATACAATTGGACGTTTTACTCAAACGAACCCATATTCCCCTGCATGCGAACGTGAAATTGTTGTTATATATAGGTGATTCCACACGAATTTAACACTTTTTTAAGAAATTAGACAAATCCCACAGAATTTGTAGATTTTATTCATATTTATATCGTTATCAATCTCGCAAAAACGAAATTTTTTGAAAGATTTTGGTTAGTGGGGAAATCGAAACCAGTGACATAATACTGTTTAGTCACGTATATTAAACACTCTGTTAAAGAATTAGCACAATCGGTTGGAATACAGAGATTTTGTTAACATTTATAGAAAAATCGTGTTTTTACCGCAAGAAATGACGATTTTTACAATTGGACGATTTACACATACAAACCCATATTCCCCTGCATGCGAACGTGAAATTGTTGTTATATATAGGTGATTCCACACGAATTTAACACTTCCTTAAGAAATTAGACAAATCCCACGGAATTTGTAGAATTTATTCATATTTATATAGTTATAAATCTCGCAAAAAAGAAATTTTTTGAAAGATTTTGGGTAGTGGGGAAAATCGAAACCAGTGATATAATACTGTTAAGTCATGTATATTAAACACTCTGTGAAAGAATTAGCACAATCGGTTGGAATACAGAGATTTTATTAACATTTATAAAAAAAATCGTGTTTTTAGCGCAAGAAACGACAATTTTTACAATTGGACGATTTACAAATACAAACTCATTTTCCTCTGCATGCGAACGTGAAATTGTTGTTATATATAGGTGATTCCACACGAATTTAACACTTTTTTAAGAAATTAGACAAATCCCACGGAATTTGAAGATTTTATTCATATTTAAATAGTTATAAATCTCGCAAAAACGAAATTTTTTGAAGGATTTTGGGTAGGGGGAAAATCGAAACCAGTGATATTATACTGTTATTCATGTATATTAAACACTCTGTGCAAGAATTAGCACAATCGCTTGGAATACAGAGATTTTATTATCGTTTATAGAAAAATCGTGTTTTTACCGCAAGGAACGACGATTTATACAATTGGACGTTTTACTCAAACGAACCCATATTCCCCTGCATGCGAACGTGAAATTGTTGTTATATATAGGTGATTCCACACGAATTTAACACTTTTTTAAGAAATTAGACAAATCCCACGGAATTTGTAGATTTTATTCATATTTATATCGTTATCAATCTCGCAAAAACGAAATTTTTTGAAAGATTTTGGTTAGTGGGGAAAATCGAAACCAGTGACATAATACTGTTTAGTCACGTATATTAAACTCTCTGTGAAAGAATTAGCACACTCGGTTGGAATACAGATTTTTTGTTAACATTTATAGAAAAATCGTGTTTTTACCGCAAGAAATGACGATTTTTACAATTGGACGATTTACACATACAAACCCATATTCCCCTGCATGCGAACGTGAAATTGTTGTTATATATAGGTGATTCCACACGAATTTAACACTTCTTTAAGAAATTAGACAAATCCCACGGAATTTGTAGATTTTATTCATATTTATATAGTTATAAATCTCGCAAAAAAGAAATTTTTTGAAAGATTTTGGGTAGTGGGGAAAATCGAAACCAGTGATATAATACTGTTAAGTCATGTATATTAAACACTCTGTCAAAGAATTAGCACAATCGGTTGGAATACAGAGTTTTTATTAACATTTAAAAAAAAATCGAGTTTTTAGCGCAAGAAACGACAATTTTTACAATTGGACGATTTACACATACAAACTCATATTCCTCTGCATGCGAACGTGAAATTGTTGTTATATATAGGTGATTCCACACGAATTTAACAATTTTTTAAGAAATTAGACAAATCCTACGGAATTTGTAGAATTTATTTATAATTATGTAGTTAAAAATCTAGCATAAACGAAATTTTTTTAATGATTTTCGTTTGTGGGGAAAATCGAAACCAGTGATATAATACTGTTCAATCATGTATGTTAAACACTCTGTGCAAGAATTAGCACAATCGGTTGGATTACAGAGGTTTTATTAACGTTTATAGAAAAATCGTGTTTTTACCGCAAGAAACGACGATTTATACAAATGGACGCTTTACACAAACGAACCCATATTCCCCTGCATGCGAACGTGAAATTGTTGTTATATATAGGTGATTCCACACGAATTTAACACTTTTTTAAGAAATTAGACAAATCCCACGGAATTTGTAAATTTTATTGATATTTATATAGTTATAAATCTCGCAAAAAGGAAATTATTTGAAAGATTTTGGGTAGTGGGGAAAATCGAAACCTGTGATATAATACTGTTTAGTCATGTATATTAAACACTCAGTTAAAGAATTAGCACAATCGGTTGGAATACAGGGTTTTTATTAACATTTATAAAAAAATCGTGTTTTTACCGCAAGAAACGACGATTTTTACAGTTGGACGATTTACACATACAAACTCATATTCCTCAGAATGCGAACGTGAAATTGTTGTTATATATAGGTGATTCCACACGAATTTAACACTTTTTAAGAAATTAGAAAAATGCCCCGGAATTTGTAGATTTTATTCATAATTATGTAGTTAAAAACCTCGCAAAAACAAAATTTTTTGAAAGATTTTCGTTTGTGGGGAAAATCGAAACCAGGGATATAATACTGTTCAATCATGTATATTAAACACTCTGTGCAAGAATTAGCACAATCGTTTGGAATACAGAGATTTTATTAACGTTTATAGAAAAATCGTGTTTTTACCGCAAGAAACGACGATTTATACAATTGGACGCTTTACACAAACGAATCCATATTCCCCTGCATGCGAACGTGAAATTGTTGTGTTATATAGGTGATTCCACACGAATTTAACAATTTTTTAAGAAATGAGACAAAACCCACCGAATTTGTAGATTTTATTCATATTTATATAGTTATAAATCTCGCAAAAACGAAATTTTTGAAAGATTTTGGTAAGTGGGGAAAATCGAAACCAGTGGCATAATACTGTTTAGTCATGTATATTAAACACTCTGTGAAAGAATTAGCACAATCGGTTGGAATACAGAAGTTTTATTAACATTTATAGAAAAATCGTGTTTTTACCGCAAGAATCGACGATTTTTACAATTGGACGATTTACACATACAAACCCATATTCCCCTGCATGCGAACGTGAAATTGTTGTTATATATAGGTGATTCCACACGAATTTAACACTTTTTTAAGAAATTAGACAAATCCCACGGAATTTGTAGATTTTATTCATATTTATATAGTTATAAATCTCACAAAAAAGAAATTTTTTGAAAGATTTTGGTTAGTGGGGAAAATCGAAACCAGTGACATAATACTGTTTAGTCATGTATTTTAAACACTCTTTGAAAGAATTAGCACAATCGGTTGGAATTTAGAGATTTTATTAAAATTTATAAAAAAAATCGTGTTCTTAACTCAAGAAACGACGAATTTTACAATTGGACGATTTACACATGCAAACCCATATCCCCCTGCATGCGAACGTGAAATTGTTGTTATATATAGGTGATTCCACACGAATTTAACACTTTTTTAAGAAATTAGACAAATCCCACGGAATTTGTAGATTTTATTCATATTTATATCGTTATCAATCTCGCAAAAACGAAATTTTTTGAAAGATTTTGGTTAGTGGGGAAAATCGAAACCAGTGACATAATACTGTTTAGTCACGTATATTAAACTCTCTGTGAAAGAATTAGCACACTCGGTTGGAATACAGAGATTTTGTTAACATTTATAGAAAAATCGTGTTTTTACCGCAAGAAATGACGATTTTTACAATTGGACGATTTACACATACAAACCCATATTCCCCTGCATGCGAACGTGAAATTGTTGTTATATATAGGTGATTCCACACGAATTTAACACTTCTTTAAGAAATTAGACAAATCCCACGGAATTTGTAGATTTTATTCATATTTATATAGTTATAAATCTCGCAAAAAAGAAATTTTTTGAAAGATTTTGGGTAGTGGGGAAAATCGAAACCAGTGATATAATACTGTTAAGTCATGTATATTAAACACTCTGTCAAAGAATTAGCACAATCGGTTGGAATACAGAGTTTTTATTAACATTTAAAAAAAATCGAGTTTTTAGCGCAAGAAACGACAATTTTTACAATTGGACGATTTACACATACAAACTCATATTCCTCTGCATGCGAACGTGAAATTGTTGTTATATATAGGTGATTCCACACGAATTTAACAATTTTTTAAGAAATTAGACAAATCCTACGGAATTTGTAGAATTTATTTATAATTATGTAGTTAAAAATCTAGCATAAACGAAATTTTTTTAATGATTTTCGTTTGTGGGGAAAATCGAAACCAGTGATATAATACTGTTCAATCATGTATGTTAAACACTCTGTGCAAGAATTAGCACAATCGGTTGGATTACAGAGGTTTTATTAACGTTTATAGAAAAATCGTGTTTTTACCGCAAGAAACGACGATTTATACAAATGGACGCTTTACACAAACGAACCCATATTCCCCTGCATGCGAACGTGAAATTGTTGTTATATATAGGTGATTCCACACGAATTTAACACTTTTTTAAGAAATTAGACAAATCCCACGGAATTTGTAAATTTTATTGATATTTATATAGTTATAAATCTCGCAAAAAGGAAATTATTTGAAAGATTTTGGGTAGTGGGGAAAATCGAAACCTGTGATATAATACTGTTTAGTCATGTATATTAAACACTCAGTTAAAGAATTAGCACAATCGGTTGGAATACAGGGTTTTTATTAACATTTATAAAAAAATCGTGTTTTTACCGCAAGAAACGACGATTTTTACAGTTGGACGATTTACACATACAAACTCATATTCCTCAGAATGCGAACGTGAAATTGTTGTTATATATAGGTGATTCCACACGAATTTAACACTTTTTTAAGAAATTAGAAAAATGCCCCGGAATTTGTAGATTTTATTCATAATTATGTAGTTAAAAACCTCGCAAAAACAAAATTTTTTGAAAGATTTTCGTTTGTGGGGAAAATCGAAACCAGGGATATAATACTGTTCAATCATGTATATTAAACACTCTGTGCAAGAATTAGCACAATCGTTTGGAATACAGAGATTTTATTAACGTTTATAGAAAAATCGTGTTTTTACCGCAAGAAACGACGATTTATACAATTGGACGCTTTACACAAACGAATCCATATTCCCCTGCATGCGAACGTGAAATTGTTGTGTTATATAGGTGATTCCACACGAATTTAACAATTTTTTAAGAAATGAGACAAAACCCACCGAATTTGTAGATTTTATTCATATTTATATAGTTATAAATCTCGCAAAAACGAAATTTTTGAAAGATTTTGGTAAGTGGGGAAAATCGAAACCAGTGGCATAATACTGTTTAGTCATGTATATTAAACACTCTGTGAAAGAATTAGCACAATCGGTTGGAATACAGAAGTTTTATTAACATTTATAGAAAAATCGTGTTTTTACCGCAAGAATCGACGATTTTTACAATTGGACGATTTACACATACAAACCCATATTCCCCTGCATGCGAACGTGAAATTGTTGTTATATATAGGTGATTCCACACGAATTTAACACTTTTTTAAGAAATTAGACAAATCCCACGGAATTTGTAGATTTTATTCATATTTATATAGTTATAAATCTCACAAAAAAGAAATTTTTTGAAAGATTTTGGTTAGTGGGGAAAATCGAAACCAGTGACATAATACTGTTTAGTCATGTATTTTAAACACTCTTTGAAAGAATTAGCACAATCGGTTGGAATTTAGAGATTTTATTAAAATTTATAAAAAAAATCGTGTTCTTACCTCAAGAAACGACGAATTTTACAATTGGACGATTTACACATGCAAACCCATATCCCCCTGCATGCGAACGTGAAATTGTTGTTATATATAGGTGATTCCACACGAATTTAACACTTTTTTAAGAAATTAGACAAATCCCACGGAATTTGTAGATTTTATTTATAATTATGTAGTTAAAAATCTCGCAAAAACGAAATTTTTTGAATGATTTTCGTTTGTGGGGAAAATCGAAACCAGTGATATAATACTGTTCAATAATGTATACTAAACACTCTGTACAAGAATTAGCACAATCGGTTGGAATACAGAGATTTTATTAACGTTTATAGAAAAATCGTGTTTTTACCGCAAGAAACGACGATTTATACAATTGGACGCTTTACACAAACGAACCCATATTCCCCTGCATGCGAACGTGTAATTGTTGTTATATATAGGTGATTCCACACGAATTTAACACTTTTTTAAGTAATGAGACAAAATCCACGGAATTTGTATATGTTATTCATATTTATATAGTTATAAATCTCGCAAAAACGAAATTTTTTTAAAGATTTTGGTCAGTGGGGAAAATCGAAACCAGTGATATAATACTGTTCAATCATGTATATTAAACACTCTATGCAAGAATTAGCACAATCGGTTGGAATACAGAGATTTTATTATCGTTTATAGAAAAATCGTGTTTTTACCGCAAGAAACGACGATTTATGCAATTGGACGCTTTACTCAAACGAACCCATATTCCCCTGCATGCGAACGTGAAATTGTTGTTATATATAGGTGATTCCACACGAATTTAACACTTTTTTAAGAAATTAGACAAATCCCACGGAATTTGTAGATTTTATTCATATTTATATAATTATAAATCTCGCAAAAAGGAAATTATTTGAAAGATTTTGGGTAGTGGGGAAAATCGAAACCAGTGATATAATACTGTTTAGTCATGTATATTAAACACTCTGTGAAAGATTTAGCACAATCGGTTGGAATACAGAGGTTTTATTAACATTTATAGAAAAATCGTGTTTTTTAGCGCAAGAAACGACGGTTTTTACAATTGGACGATTTACACATACAAACTCATATTCCTCAGCATGCGAAAGTGAAATTGTTGTTATATATAGATGATTCCACAAGAATTTGACACTTTTTTAAGAAATTACACAATTCCCACGGAATTTTTAGATTTTATTTATAATTATGTAGTTAAAAATCTCCAAAAAACGAAATTATTTGAATGATTTTCGTTTGTGGGGAAAATCGAAACCAGTGATATAATACTGTTCAATCATGTATATTAAACACTCTGTGCAATAATTAGCACAATCGGTTGGAATACAGAGATTTTATTAACGTTTATAGAAAAATCGTGTTTTTACCGCAAGAAACGACGATTTATACAATTGGACGCTTTACACAAACGAACCCATATTCCCATGCATGCGAACGTGAAATTGTTGATATATATAGGTGATTCCACACGAATTTAACACTTTTTTAAGAAATGAGACAAAATCCACGGAATTTGTAGATTTTATTCTTATTTATATAGTTATAATTCTCGCATAAACCAAATTTTTTTAAAGATTTTGGTTAGTGGGGAAAATCGAAACCAGTGATATAATACTGTTCAATCATGTATATTAAACACGCTATGCAAGAATTAGCACAATCGGTTGGAATACAGAGATTTTTTATCGTTTATATAAAAATCGTGTATTTACCGCAGGAAACGACGATTTATACAATTGGACGCTTTACTCAAACGAACCCATATTCTCCTGCATGCGAACGTGAAATTGTTGTTATATATAGGTGATTCCACACGAATTTAACACTTTTTTAAGAAATCAGACAAATCCCACGGAATTTGTAGATTTTATTCATATTTATATAGTTATCAATCTCGCAAAAACGAAATTTTTTTAAAGATTTTGGTTAGTGGGGAAAATCGAAACCAGTGACATAATACTGTTTAGTCACGTATATTAAACTCTCTGTGAAAGAATTAGCACAATCGGTTGGAATACAGAGATTTTGTTAACATTTATAGAAAAATCGTGTTTTTACCGCAAGAAATGACGATTTTTACAATTGGACGATTTACACATACAAACCCATATTCCCCTGCATGCGAACGTGAAATTGTTGATACATATATATGTGATTCCATACGAATTTAACACTTTTATAAGAAATTAGACAAATCCCACGGAATTTGTAGATTTTATTCATATTTATATAGTTATAAATCTCGCAAAAAAGAAATTTTTTGATAGATTTTGGGTAGTGGGGAAAATCGAAACCAGTGATATAATACTGTTAAGTAATGTATATTAAACACTCTGTGAAAGAATTAGCACAATCGGTTGGAATACAGAGATTTTATTAACGTTTATAGAATAATCGTGTTTTTAGCGCAAGAAACGACAATTTTTACATTTGGACGATGATTTACACATACAAACTCATATTCCTCTGCATGCGAACGTGAAATTGTTGTTATATATATATGTGATTCCACACGTATTTAACACTTTTTTAAGAAATTAGACAAATCCCACGGAATTTGTAGATTTTATTGATAATTATGTAGTTAAAAATCTCGCAAAAAACGAAATTTTTTGAATGATTTTCGTTTGTGGGGAAAATCGAAACCAGTGATATAATACTGTTCAAACATGTATATTAAACAATCTGTGCAAGAATTAGCACAATCGGTTGGAATACAGAGATTTTATTAACGTTTATAGAAAAATCGTGTTTTTACCGCAAGAAACGACGATTTATACACAAACGAACCCATATTCCCCTGCATGCGAACGTGAAATTGTTGTTATATATAGGCGATTCCACACGAATTTAACACTTTTTTAAGAATGAGACAAAACCCACGGAATTTGCAGATTTTATTCATATTTATATAGTTATAAATCTCGCAAAAACGAAATTTTTTGAAAGATTTTGGTTAGTGGGAAAATCGAAACCAGTGACATAATACTGTTTAATCTTGTATATTAAACACTCTGTGAAAGAATTAGCAGAATCGGTTGGAATACAGATATTTTATTAACATTTATAAAAAAAATCGTGTTTTTACCGCAAGAAACGACGATTTTTACAATTGGACGATTTACACATACAAACCCATATTCCCCTGCCTGCGAACGTGAAATTGTTGTTATATATAGGTGATTCCACACGAATTTAACACTTTTTAAGAAATTAGACAAATCCCACGGAATTTGTAGATTTTATTCATAATTATGTAGTTAAAAACCTCGCAAAAACAAAATTTTTTGAGAGATTTTCGTTTGTGGGGAAAATCGAAACCAGGGATATAATACTGTTCAATCATGTATATTAAACACTCTGTGCAAGAATTAGCACAATCGTTTGGAATACAGAGATTTTATTAACGATTATAGAAAATTCGTGTTTTTACCGCAAGAAATGACGATTTTTACAATTGGACGCTTTACTCAGACGAACCTATATTCCCCTGCATGCGAACGTGAAACTGTTGTTATATATAGGTGATTCCACACGAATTTAACACTTTTTTAAGAAATTAGACAAATCCCACGGAATTTGTAGATTTTATTTATATTTATATAGTTATAAATTTCGCAAAAAGGAAATTATTTGAAAGATTTTGGGTAGTGGGGAAAATCGAAACCAGTGATATAATACTGTTAAGTCATGTATATTAAACACTCTGTGAAAGAATTAGCACAATCGGTTGGAATACAGAGATTTTATTAACATTTATAGAAAAATCGTGTTTTTAGCGCAAGAAACGACAATTCTTACAATTGGACGATTTACACATACAAACTCATATTCCTGTGCATGCGAACGTGAAATTGTTGTTATATATAGGTGATTCCACACGAATTTAACAATTTTTAAGAAATTAGACAAATCCCACGGAATTTGTTGATTTTATTTATAATTATGTAGTTAAAAAATCTCGCAAAACAAAATTTTTTGAATGATTTTCGTTTGTGGGAAAATCGAAACCAGTGATATAATACTGTTTAGTCATGTATATTAAACACTCTATGCAAGAATTAGCACAATCGGTTGGAATACAGAGATTTTATTAACCATTATAGTAAAATCGTGTTTTTACCGCAAGAAATGACGATTTATACAATTGGACGCTTTACACAAACAAACCCATAATCCTCTGCATGCGAACGTGAAATTTTTGTTATATATAGGTGATTCCACACGAATTTAACACTTTTATAAGAAATTAGACAAATCCCACGGAATTAAAAATTTTATTCATATTTATATAGTTATAAATCTCTCAAATACGAAATATTTTGAAGAATTTTGGGTAGGAGAAAAATCGAAACCAGTGATATTATACTGTTATTCATGTATATTAAACACTCTGTGCGAGAATTAGCACAATCGGTTGGAATACAGAGATTTTATTATCGTTTATATAAAAATCGTGTTTTTACCGCAAGAAACGACGATTTATCAATTGGACGCTTTACTCAAACGAAACCATATTCCCCTGCATGCGAACGTGAAATTGTTGTTATATATAGGTGATTCCACACGAATTTAACTCTTTTTTAAGAAATTAGACAAATCCCACGGAATTTGTAGATTTTATTCATATTTATATAGTTATCAATCTCGCAAAAACGAAATTTTTTGAAAGATTTTGGTTAGTGGGGAAAATCGAAACCAGTGACATAATACTGTTTACTCACGTATATTAAACTCTCTGTGAATGAATTAGCACAATCGGTTGGAATACAGAGATTTTGTTAACATTTATAGAAAAATCGTGTTTTTACCGCAAGAAATGACGATTTTTACAATTGGTCGATTTACACATACAAACCCATATTCCCCTGCATGCGAACGTGAAATTGTTGATATATATATGTGATTCCACACGAATTTAAAACTTTTTTAAGAAATTAGACAAATCCCACGGAATTTGTAGATTTTATTCATATTTATATAGTTATAAATCTCGCAAAAAAGAAATTTTTTGATAGATTTTGGGTAGTGGGGAAAATCGAAACCAGTGATATAATACTGTTCAATCATGTATATTAAACACTCTGTGAAAGAATTAGCACAATCGGTTGGAATACAGAGATTTTATTAACATTTATAAAAAAATCGTGTTTTTAGCGCAAGAAACGACAATTTTTACAATTGGACGATTTACAAATACAAACTCATTTTCCTCTGCATGCGAACGTGAAATTGTTGTTATATATAGGTGATTCCACACGATTTTAACACTTTTTTTAAGAAATTAGACAAATCCCACGGAATTTGTAGATTTTATTGATAATTATGTAGTTAAAAATCTCGCAAAAAACGAAATTATTTGAATGATTTTGTTTGTGGGGAAAATCGAAACCAGTGATATAATACTGTTCAATCATGTATATTAAACAATCTGTGCAAGAATTAGCACAATCGGTTGGAATACAGAGATTTTATTAACGTTTATAGAAAAATCGTATTTTTACCGCAAGAAACGAGGATTTTTACAATTGGACGATTTACACATACAAACCCATATTCCCCTGCATGCGAACGTGAAATTGTTGTTATATATAGGTGATTCCACACGAATTTAACACTTTTTTAAGAAATTAGACAAATCCCACGGAATTTGTAGATTTTATTCATATTTATATAGTTATAAATCTCGCAAAAAGGAAATTATTTGAAAGATTTTGGGTAGTAGGGAAAATCGAAACCAGTGATATAATACTGTTTAGTCATGTATATTCAACACTCTGTTAAAGAATTAGCACAATCGGTTGGAATACAGAGATTTTATTAACATTTATAAAAAAATCGTGTTTTTACCGCAAGAAACGACGATTTTTACAATTGGACGATTTACACATACAAACTCATATTCCTCAGCATGCGAACGTGAAATTGTTGTTATATATAGGTGATTCCACACGAATTTAACACTTTTTTAAGAAATTAGACAAATCCCCCGGAATTTGTAGATTTTATTGATAATTATATAGTTATAAATCTCGCAAAAACGAAATTTTTTGAAAGATTTTGGTTAGTGGGGAAAATCGAAACCAGTGACATAATACTGTTTAATCTTGTATATTAAACACTCTGTGAAAGAATTAGCACAATCGGTTGGAATACAGATACTTTATTAACATTTATAAAAAAAAATCGTGTTTTTACCGCAAGAAACGACGATTTTTACAATTGGACGATTTACACATACAAACCCATATTCCCCTGCCTGCGAACGTGAAATTGTTGTTATATATAGGTGATTCCTCACGAATTTAACACTTTTTTAAGAAATTAGACAAATCCCACGGAATTTGTAGATTTTATTCATATTTATATAGTTATAAATCTCGCAAAAACGAAATTATTTGAAAGATTTTGGGTAGTGGGGAAAATCGAAACAAGTGATATAATACTGTTTAGTCATGTATATTAAACACTCTGTTAAAGAATTAGCACAATCGGTTGGAATACAGGGTTTTTATTAACATTTATAAAAAAATCGTGTTTTTACCGCAAGAAACGACGATTTTTACAGTTGGACGATTTACACATACAAACTCATATTCCTCAGAATGCGAACGTGAAATTGTTGTTATATATAGGTGATTCCATACGAATTTAACACTTTTTTAAGAAATTAGGCAAATCCCCCGGAATTTGTAGATTTTATTCATAATTATGTAGTTAAAAACCTCGCAAAAACAAAATTTTTTGAGAGATTTTCGTTTGTGGGGAAAATCGAAACCAGGGATATAATACTGTTCAATCATGTATATTAAACACTCTGTGCAAGAATTAGCACAATCGTTTGGAATACAGAGATTTTATTAACGGTTAAAAAAAAATCGTGTTTTTACCGCAAGAAATGACGATTTTTACAATTGGACGCTTTACTCGGACGAACCTATATTCCCCTGCATGCGAACGTGAAACTGTTGTTATATATAGGTGATTCCACACGAATTTAACACTTTTTTAAGAAATTAGACAAATCCCACGGAATTTGTAGATTTTATTTATATTTATATAGTTATAAATTTCGCAAAAAGGAAATTATTTGAAAGATTTTGGGTAGTGGGGAAAATCGAAACCAGTGATATAATACTGTTAAGTCATGTATATTAAACACTCTGTGAAAGAATTAGCACAATCGGTTGGAATACAGAGATTTTATTAACATTTATAGAAAAATCGTGTTTTTAGCGCAAGAAACGACAATTCTTACAATTGGACAATTTACACATACAAACTCATATTCCTGTGCATGCGAACGTGAAATTGTTGTTATATATAGGAGATTCCACACGAATTTAACAATTTTTTAAGAAATTAGACAAATCCCACGGAATTTGTTGATTTTATTTATAATTATGTAGTTAAAAAATCTCGCAAAAACAAAATTTTTTTAATGATTTTCGTTTGTGGGGAAAATCGAAACCAGTGATATAATACTGTTTAGTCATGTATATTAAACACTCTATGCAAGAATTAGCACAATCGGTTGGAATACAGAGATTTTATTAACCATTTTAGTAAAATCGTGTTTTTACCGCAAGAAATGACGATTTATACAATTGGACGCTTTACACAAACAAACCCATAATCCTCTGCATGCGAACGTGAAATTTTTGTTATATATAGGTGATTCCACACGAATTTAACACTTTTATAATAAATTAGACAAATCCCACGGAATTTAAAAATTTTATTCATATTTATATAGTTATAAATCTCTCAAAAACGAAATATTTTGAAGGATTTTGGGTAGGAGAAAAATCGAAACCAGTGATATTATTCTGTTATTCATGTATATTAAACACTCTGTGCGAGAATTAGCACAATCGGTTGGAATACAGAGATTTTATTATCGTTTATATAAAAATCGTGTTTTTACCGCAAGAAACGACGATTTATACAATTGGACACTTTACTCAAACGAAACCATATTCCCCTGCATGCGAACGTGAAATTGTTGTTATATATAGGTGATTCCACACGAATTTAACACTTTTTTAAGAAATTAGACAAATCCCACGGAATTTGTAGATTTTATTCATATTTATATAGTTATCAATCTCGCAAAAACGAAATTTTTTGAAAGATTTTGGTTAGTGGGGAAAATCGAAACCAGTGACATAATACTGTTTAGTCACGTATATTAAACTCTCTGTGAATGAATTAGCACAATCGGTTGGAATACAGAGATTTTGTTAACATTTATAGAAAAATCGTGTTTTTACCGCAAGAAATGACGATTTTTACAATTGGTCGATTTACACATACAAACCCATATTCCCCTGCATGCGAACGTGAAATTGTTGATATATATATGTGATTCCACACGAATTTAAAACTTTTTTAAGAAATTAGACAAATCCCACGGAATTTGTAGATTTTATTCATATTTATATAGTTATAAATCTCGCAAAAAAGAAATTTTTTGAAAGATTTTGGGTAGTGGGGAAAATCGAAACCAGTGATATAATACTGTTCAATCATGTATATTAAATACTCTGTGAAAGAATTAGCACAATCGGTTGGAATACAGAGATTTTATTAACATTTATAAAAAAATCGTGTTTTTAGCGCAAGAAACGACAATTTTTACAATTGGACGATTTACAAATACAAACTCATTTTCCTCTGCATGCGAACGTGAAATTGTTGTTATATATAGGTGATTCCACACGATTTTAACACTTTTTTTAAGAAATTAGACAAATCCCACGGAATTTGTAGATTTTATTGATAATTATGTAGTTAAAAATCTCGCAAAAAACGAAATTATTTGAATGATTTTCGTTTGTGGGGAAAATCGAAACCAGTGATATAATACTGTTCAAACATGTATATTAAACAATCTGTGCAAGAATTAGCACAATCGGTTGGAATACAGAGATTTTATTAACGTTTATAGAAAAATCGTATTTTTACCGCAAGAAACGAGGATTTTTACAATTGGACGATTTACACATACAAACCCATATTCCCCTGCATGCGAACGTGAAATTGTTGTTATATATAGGTGATTCCACACGAATTTAACACTTTTTTAAGAAATTAGACAAATCCCACGGAATTTGTAGATTTTATTCATATTTATATAGTTATAAATCTCGCAAAAAGGAAATTATTTGAAAGATTTTGGGTAGTAGGGAAAATCGAAACCAGTGATATAATACTGTTTAGTCATGTATATTCAACACTCTGTTAAAGAATTAGCACAATCGGTTGGAATACAGAGATTTTATTAACATTTATAAAAAAATCGTGTTTTTACCGCAAGAAACGACGATTTTTACAATTGGACGATTTACACATACAAACCCATATTCCCCTGCCTGCGAACGTGAAATTGTTGTTATATATAGGTGATTCCACACGAATTTAACACTTTTTTTTAAGAAATTAGACAAATCCCACGGAATTTGTAGATTTTATTCATATTTATATAGTTATAAATCTCGCAAAAACGAAATTATTTGAAAGATTTTGGGTAGTGGGGAAAATCGAAACAAGTGATATAATACTGTTTAGTCATGTATATTAAATACTCTGTTAAAGAATTAGCACAATCGGTTGGAATACAGGGTTTTTATTAACATTTATAAAAAAATCGTGTTTTTACCGCAAGAAACGACGATTTTTACAGTTGGACGATTTACACATACAAACTCATATTCCTCAGAATGCGAACGTGAAATTGTTGTTATATATAGGTGATTCCATACGAATTTAACACTTTTTTAAGAAATTAGACAAATCCCCCGGAATTTGTAGATTTTATTCATAATTATGTAGTTAAAAACCTCGCAAAAACAAAATTTTTTGAGAGATTTTCGTTTGTGGGGAAAATCGAAACCAGGGATATAATACTGTTCAATCATGTATATTAAACACTCTGTGCAAGAATTAGCACAATCGTTTGGAATACAGAGATTTTATTAACGTTTATAGAAAAATCGTGTTTTTACCGCAAGAAATGAAGATTTTTACAATTGGACGCTTTACTCAGACGAACCTATATTCCCCTGCATGCGAACGTGAAACTGTTGTTATATATAGGTGATTCCACACGAATTTAACACTTTTTTAAGAAATTAGACAAATCCCACGGAATTTGTAGATTTTATTTATATTTATATAGTTATAAATTTCGCAAAAAGGAAATTATTTGAAAGATTTTGGGTAGTGGGGAAAATCGAAACCAGTGATATAATACTGTTAAGTCATGTATATTAAACACTCTGTGAAAGAATTAGCACAATCGGTTGGAATACAGAGATTTTATTAACATTTATAGAAAAATCGTGTTTTTAGCGCAAGAAACGACAATTCTTACAATTGGACGATTTACACATACAAACTCATATTCCTGTGCATGCGAACGTGAAATTGTTGTTATATATAGGTGATTCCACACGAATTTAACAATGTTTTAAGAAATTAGACAAATCCCACGGAATTTGTTGATTTTATTTATAATTATGTAGTTAAAAAATCTCGCAAAAACAAAATTTTTTGAATGATTTTCGTTTGTGGGGAAAATCGAAACCAGTGATATAATACTGTTTAGTCATGTATATTAAACACTCTATGCAAGAATTAGCACAATCGGTTGGAATACAGAGATTTTATTAACCATTATAGTAAAATCGTGTTTTTACCGCAAGAAATGACGATTTATACAATTGGACGCTTTACTCAAACAAACCCATAATCCTCTGCATGCGAACGTGAAATTTTTGTTATATATAGGTGATTCCACACGAATTTAACACTTTTATAAGAAATTAGACAAATCCCACGGAATTTAAAAATTTTATTCATATTTATATAGTTATAAATCTCTCAAAAACGAAATATTTTGAAGGATTTTGGGTAGGAGAAAAATCGAAACCAGTGATATTATACTGTTATTCATGTATATTAAACACTCTGTGCGAGAATTAGCACAATCGGTTGGAATACAGAGATTTTATTATCGTTTATATAAAAATCGTGTTTTTACCGCAAGAAACGACGATTTATACAATTGGACGCTTTACTCAAACGAAACCATATTCCCCTGCATGCGAACGTGAAATTGTTGTTATATATAGGTGATTCCACACGAATTTAACACTTTTTTAAGAAATTAGACAAATCCCACGGAATTTGTAGATTTTATTCATATTTATATAGTTATCAATCTCGCAAAAACGAAATTTTTTGAAAGATTTTGGTTAGTGGGGAAAATCGAAACCAGTGACATAATACTGTTTAGTCACGTATATTAAACTCTCTGTGAATGAATTAGCACAATCGGTTGGAATACAGAGATTTTGTTAACATTTATAGAAAAATCGTGTTTTTACCGCAAGAAATGACGATTTTTACAATTGGTCGATTTACACATACAAACCCATATTCCCCTGCATGCGAACGTGAAATTGTTGATATATATATGTGATTCCACACGAATTTAAAACTTTTTTAAGAAATTAGACAAATCCCACGGAATTTGTAGATTTTATTCATATTTATATAGTTATAAATCTCGCAAAAAAGAAATTTTTTGAAAGATTTTGGGTAGTGGGGAAAATCGAAACCAGTGATATAATACTGTTCAATCATGTATATTAAATACTCTGTGAAAGAATTAGCACAATCGGTTGGAATACAGAGATTTTATTAACATTTATAAAAAAATCGTGTTTTTAGCGCAAGAAACGACAATTTTTACAATTGGACGATTTACAAATACAAACTCATTTTCCTCTGCATGCGAACGTGAAATTGTTGTTATATATAGGTGATTCCACACGATTTTAACACTTTTTTAAGAAATTAGACAAATCCCACGGAATTTGTAGATTTTATTGATAACTATGTAGTTAAAAATCTCGCAAAAAACGAAATTATTTGAATGATTTTCGTTTGTGGGGAAAATCGAAACCAGTGATATAATACTGTTCAAACATGTATATTAAACAATCTGTGCAAGAATTAGCACAATCGGTTGGAATACAGAGATTTTATTAACGTTTATAGAAAAATCGTATTTTTACCGCAAGAAACGAGGATTTTTACAATTGGACGATTTACACATACAAACCCATATTCCCCTGCATGCGAACGTGAAATTGTTGTTATATATAGGTGATTCCACACGAATTTAACACTTTTTTAAGAAATTAGACAAATCCCACGGAATTTGTAGATTTTATTCATATTTATATAGTTATAAATCTCGCAAAAAGGAAATTATTTGAAAGATTTTGGGTAGTAGGGAAAATCGAAACCAGTGATATAATACTGTTTAGTCATGTATATTCAACACTCTGTTAAAGAATTAGCACAATCGGTTGGAATACAGAGATTTTATTAACATTTATAAAAAAATCGTGTTTTTACCGCAAGAAACGACGATTTTTACAATTGGACGATTTACACATACAAACCCATATTCCCCTGCCTGCGAACGTGAAATTGTTGTTATATATAGGTGATTCCACACGAATTTAACACTTTTTTTTAAGAAATTAGACAAATCCCACGGAATTTGTAGATTTTATTCATATTTATATAGTTATAAATCTCGCAAAAACGAAATTATTTGAAAGATTTTGGGTAGTGGGGAAAATCGAAACAAGTGATATAATACTGTTTAGTCATGTATATTAAATACTCTGTTAAAGAATTAGCACAATCGGTTGGAATACAGGGTTTTTATTAACATTTATAAAAAAATCGTGTTTTTACCGCAAGAAACGACGATTTTTACAGTTGGACGATTTACACATACAAACTCATATTCCTCAGAATGCGAACGTGAAATTGTTGTTATATATAGTTGATTCCATACGAATTTAACACTTTTTTAAGAAATTAGACAAATCCCCCGGAATTTGTAGATTTTATTCATAATTATGTAGTTAAAAACCTCGCAAAAACAAAATTTTTTGAGAGATTTTCGTTTGTGGGGAAAATCGAAACCAGGGATATAATACTGTTCAATCATGTATATTAAACACTCTGTGCAAGAATTAGCACAATCGTTTGGAATACAGAGATTTTATTAACGTTTATAGAAAAATCGTGTTTTTACCGCAAGAAATGAAGATTTTTACAATTGGACGCTTTACTCAGACGAACCTATATTCCCCTGCATGCGAACGTGAAACTGTTGTTATATATAGGTGATTCCACACGAATTTAACACTTTTTTAAGAAATTAGACAAATCCCACGGAATTTGTAGATTTTATTTATATTTATATAGTTATAAATTTCGCAAAAAGGAAATTATTTGAAAGATTTTGGGTAGTGGGGAAAATCGAAACCAGTGATATAATACTGTTAAGTCATGTATATTAAACACTCTGTGAAAGAATTAGCACAATCGGTTGGAATACAGAGATTTTATTAACATTTATAGAAAAATCGTGTTTTTAGCGCAAGAAACGACAATTCTTACAATTGGACGATTTACACATACAAACTCATATTCCTGTGCATGCGAACGTGAAATTGTTGTTATATATAGGTGATTCCACACGAATTTAACAATGTTTTAAGAAATTAGACAAATCCCACGGAATTTGTTGATTTTATTTATAATTATGTAGTTAAAAAATCTCGCAAAAACAAAATTTTTTGAATGATTTTCGTTTGTGGGGAAAATCGAAACCAGTGATATAATACTGTTTAGTCATGTATATTAAACACTCTATGCAAGAATTAGCACAATCGGTTGGAATACAGAGATTTTATTAACCATTATAGTAAAATCGTGTTTTTACCGCAAGAAATGACGATTTATACAATTGGACGCTTTACTCAAACAAACCCATAATCCTCTGCATGCGAACGTGAAATTTTTGTTATATATAGGTGATTCCACACGAATTTAACACTTTTATAAGAAATTAGACAAATCCCACGGAATTTAAAAATTTTATTCATATTTATATAGTTATAAATCTCTCAAAAACGAAATATTTTGAAGGATTTTGGGTAGGAGAAAAATCGAAACCAGTGATATTATACTGTTATTCATGTATATTAAACACTCTGTGCGAGAATTAGCACAATCGGTTGGAATACAGAGATTTTATTATCGTTTATATAAAAATCGTGTTTTTACCGCAAGAAACGACGATTTATACAATTGGACGCTTTACTCAAACGAAACCATATTCCCCTGCATGCGAACGTGAAATTGTTGTTATATATAGGTGATTCCACACGAATTTAACACTTTTTTAAGAAATTAGACAAATCCCACGGAATTTGTAGATTTTATTCATATTTATATAGTTATCAATCTCGCAAAAACGAAATTTTTTGAAAGATTTTGGTTAGTGGAGAACATCGAAACCAGTGACATAATACTGTTTAGTCACGTATATTAAACTCTCTGTGAATGAATTAGCACAATCGGTTGGAATACAGAGGTTTTGTTAACATTTATAGAATAATCGTGTGTTTACCGCAAGAAATGACGATTTTTACAATTGGTCGATTTACACATACAAACCCATATTCCCCTGCATGCGAACGTGAAATTGTTGATATATATATGTGATTCCACACGAATTTAAAACTTTTTTAAGAAATTAGGCAAATCCCACGGAATTTGTAGATTTTATTCATATTTATATAGTTATAAATCTCGCAAAAAAGAAATTTTTTGAATGATTTTGGGTAGTGGGGAAAATCGAAACCAGTGATATAATACTGTTCAATCATGTATATTAAACACTCTGTGAAAGAATTAGCACAATCGGTTGGAATACAGAGATTTTATTAACATTTATAAAAAAATCGTGTTTTTAGCGCAAGAAACGACAATTTTTACAATTGGACGATTTACAAATACAAACTCATTTTCCTCTGCATGCGAACGTGAAATTGTTGTTATATATAGGTGATTCCACACGATTTTAACACTTTTTTTAAGAAATTAGACAAATCCCACGGAATTTGTAGATTTTATTGATAATTATGTAGTTAAAAATCTCGCAAAAAACGAAATTATTTGAATGATTTTCGTTTGTGGGGAAAATCGAAACCAGTGATATAATACTGTTCAGTCATGTATAATAAACAATCTGTGCAAGAATTAGCACAATCGGTTGGAATACAGAGATTTTATTAACGTTTATAGAAAAATCGTATTTTTACCGCAAGAAACGAGGATTTTTACAATTGGACGATTTACACATACAAACCCATATTCCCCTGCATGCGAACATGAAATTGTTGTTATATATAGGTGATTCCACACGAATTTAACACTTTTTTAAGAAATTAGACAAATCCCACGGAATTTGTAGATTTTATTCATATTTATATAGTTATAAATCTCGCAAAAAGGAAATTATTTGAAAGATTTTGGGTAGTAGGGAAAATCGAAACCAGTGATATAATACTGTTTAGTCATGTATATTCAACACTCTGTTAAAGAATTAGCACAATCGGTTGGAATACAGAGATTTTATTAACATTTATAAAAAAATCGTGTTTTTACCGCAAGAAACGACGATTTTTACAATTGGACGATTTACACATACAAACTCATATTCCTCAGCATGCGAACGTGAAATTGTTGTTATATATAGGTGATTCCACACGAATTTAACACTTTTTTAAGAAATTTGACAAATCCCCCGGAATTTGTAGATTTTATTCATAATTATGTAGTTAAAAACCTCGCAAAAACAAAATTTTTTGAAAGATTTTCGTTTTTTGGGGAAAATCGAAACCAGGGATATAATACTGTTCAATCATGTATATTAAACACTCTGTGCAAGAATTAGCACAATCGGTTGGAATACAGAGATTTTATTAACGTTTATAGAAAAATCGTGTTTTTACCGCAAGAAATGACTATTTTTACAATTGGACGCTTTACTCAGACGAACCAATATTCCCCTGCATGCGAACGTGAAATTGTTGTTATATATAGGTGATTCCACACGAATTTAACACTTTTTTAAGAAATTAGACAAATCCCACGGAATTTGTAGATTTTATTTATATTTATATAGTTATAAATCTCGCAAAAAGGAAATTATTTGAAAGATTTTGGGTAGTGGGGAAAATCAAAACCAGTGATATAATACTTTTAAGTCAAGTATATTAAACACTCTGTGAAAGAATTAGCACAATCGGTTGGAATACAGAGATTTTATTAACATTTATAGAAAATCGTGTTTTTAGCGCAAGAAACGACAATTTTTACAATTGGACGATTTACACATAAAAACTCATATTCCTGTGCATGCGAACGTGAAATTGTGGTTATATATAGGTGATTCCACACGAATTTAACACTTTTTTAAGAAATTAGACAAATCCCACGGAATTTGTAGATTTTATTTATAGTTATGTAGTTAAAAAATCTCGCAAAAACAAAATTTTTTGAATGATTTTCGTTTGTGGGGAAAATCGAAACCAGTGATATAATACTGTTCAATAATGTATATTAAACACTCTGTGCAAGAATTAGCACAATCGGTTGGAATACAGAGATTTTATTAACGTTTATAGAAAAATCGTGTTTTTACCGCAAGAAACGACGATTTATACATTTGGACGCCTTACACAAACGAACCCATATCCCCCTGCAGGCGAACGTGAAATTGTTGTTATATATAGGTGATTCCACACGAATTTAACAATTTTTTAAGAAATGAGACAAATCCCACGGAATTTGTAGATTTTATTCATATTTATATAGTTATAAATCTCGCAAAAACGAAATTTTTGAAAGATTTTGGTTAGTGGGGAAAATCGAAACCAGTGACATAATACTGTTTAGTCATGTATATTAAACACTCTGTGAAAGAATTAGCACAATCGGTTGGAATACAGAGATTTTATTAACATTTATAGAAAAATCGTGTTCTTACCTCAAGAAACGACGAATTTTACAATTGGACGATTTACACATGCAAACCCATATCCCCCTGCATGCGAACGTGAAATTGTTGTTATATATAGGTGATTCCACACGAACTTAACACTTTTTTAAGAAATTAGACAAATCCCACGGAATTTGTAGGTTTTATTTATAATTATGTAGTTAAAAATCTCGCAAAAACGAAATTTTTTGAATGATTTTCGTTTGTGGGGAAAATCGAAACCAGTGATATAATACTGTTCAATCATGTGTATTAAACACTCTGTGCAAGAATTAGCACAATCGGTTGGAATACAGGGATTTTATTAACGTTTATAGAAAAATCGTGTTTTTACCGCAAGAAACGACGATTTATACAATTGGACGATTTACACATACAAACTCATATTCCTCAGCATGCGAACGTGAAATTGTTGTTATATATAGGTGATTCCACACGAATTTAACACTTTTTTAAGAAATTAGACAAATCCCCCGGAATTTGTAGATTTTATTCATAATTATGTAGTTAAAAACCTCGCAAAAACAAAATTTTTTGAAAGATTTTCGTTTTTTGGGGAAAATCGAAACCAGGGATATAATACTGTTCAATCATGTATATTAAACATTCTGTGCAAGAATTAGCACAATCGGTTGGAATACAGAGATTTTATTAACGTTTATAGAAAAATCGTGTTTTTACCGCAAGAAATTACTATTTTTACAATTGGACGCTTTACTCAGACGAACCAATATTCCCCTGCATGCGAACGTGAAATTGTTATTATATATAGGTGATTCCACACGAATTTAACACTTTTTTAAGAAATTAGACAAATCCCACGGAATTTGTAGATTTTATTTATATTTATATAGTTATAAATCTCGCAAAAAGGAAATTATTTGAAAGATTTTGGGTAGTGGGGAAAATCAAAACCAGTGATATAATACTTTTAAGTCATGTATATTAAACACTCTGTGAAAGAATTAGCACAATCGGTTGGAATATAGAGATTTTATTAACATTTATAGAAAATCGTGTTTTTAGTGCAAGAAACGACAATTTTTACAATTGGACGATTTACACATAAAAACTCATATTCCTGTGCATGCGAACGTGAAATTGTGGTTATATATAGGTGATTCCACACGAATTTAACAATTTTTTAAGAAATTAGACAAATCCCACTGAATTTGTAGATTTTATTTATAGGTATGTAGTTAAAAAATCTCGCAAAAACGAAATTTTTTGAATGATTTTCGTTTGTGGGGAAAATCGAAACCAGTGATATAATACTGTTCAATCATGTATATTAAACACTCTGTGCAAGAATTAGCAGAATCGGTTGGAATACAGAGATTTTATTAACGTTTATATAAAAATCGTGTTTTTACCGCAAGAAACGACGATTTATACATTTGGACGCTTTACACAAACGAACCCATATCCCCCTGCAGGCGAACGTGAAATTGTTGTTATATATAGGTGATTCCACACGAATTTAACAATTTTTTAAGAAATGAGACAAAACCCACGGAATTTGTAGATTTTATTCATATTTATATAGTTATAAATCTCGCAAAAACGAAATTTTTGAAAGATTTTGGTTAGTGGGGAAAATCGAAACCAGTGACATAATACTGTTTAGTCATGTATATTAAACACTCTGTGAAAGAATTAGCACAATCTGTTGGAATACAGAGATTTTATTAACATTTATAGAAAAATCGTGTTCTTACCTCAAGAAACGACGAATTTTACAATTGGACGATTTACACATGCAAACCCATATCCCCCTGCATGCGAACGTGAAATTGTTGTTATATATAGGTGATTCCACACGAACTTAACACTTTTTTAAGAAATTAGACAAATCCCACGGAATTTGTAGATTTTATTTATAATTATGTAGTTAAAAATCTCGCAAAAACGAAATTTTTTGAATGATTTTCGTATGTGGGGAAAATCGAAACCAGTGATATATTACTGTTCAATCATGTGTATTAAACACTCTGTGCAAGAATTAGCACAATCGGTTGGAATACAGAGATTTTATTAACATTTATAGAAAAATCGTGTTTTTACCGCAAGAAACGACGATTTATACAATTGGACGCTTTACACAAACGAACCCATATTCCCCTGCATACGAACGTGAAATTGTTGTTATATATAGGTGATTCCACACGAATTTAACACTTTTTTAAGTAAAGAGACAAAATCCACGGAATTTGTATATGTTATTCATATTTATATAGTTATAAATCTCGCAAAAACGAAATATTTTTAAAGATGTTGGTTAGTGAGGAAAATCGAAACCAGTGATATAATACTGTTCAATCATGTATATTAAACACTCTATGCAAGAATTAGCACAATCGGTTTGAATACAGAGATTTTATTATCGTTTATAGAAAAATCGTGTTTTTACCGCAAGAAACGACGATTTATGCAATTGGACGCTTTACTCAAACGAACCCATATTCCCCTGCAAGCGAACGTGAAATTTTTGTTATATATAGGTGATTCCACACGAATTTAACACTTTTTTAAGAAATTAGACAAATCCCACGGAATTTGTAGATTTTATTCATATTTATATAGTTATCAACCTCGCAAAAACGAAATTTTTTGAAAGATTTTGGTTAGTGGGGAAAATCGAAACCAGTGACATAATACTGTTTAGTCACGTATATTAAACTCTCTGTGAAAGAATTAGCACAATCGGTTGGAATACAGAGATTTTGTTAACATTTATAGAAAAATGGTATTTTTACCGCAAGAAATGACGATTTTTACAATTGGACGATTTACACATACAAACCCATATTCCCCTGCATGCGAACGTGAAATTGTTGATATATATATGTGATTCCACACGAATTTAACACTTTTTTAAGAAATTAGACAAATCCCACGGAATTTGTAGATTTTATTCATATTTATATAGTTATAAATCTCGCAAAAAAGAAATTTTTTGAAACATTTTGGGTAGTGGGGAAAATCGAAACCAGTGATATAATACTGTTAAGTCATGTATATTAAACACTCTGTGAAAGAATTAGCACAATCGGTTGGAATACAGAGATTTTATTAAAGTTTATAGAAAAATCGTGTTTTTAGCGCAAGAAACGACAATTTTTACAATTGGACGATTTACACATACAAACTCATATTCCTCTGCATGCGAACGTGAAATTGTTGTTATATATAGGTGATTCCGCACGAATTTAACACTTTTTTAAGAAATTAGACAAATCCCACGGAATTTGTAGATTTTATTGATAATTATGTAGTTAAAAATCTCGCAAAAAACGAAATTTTTTGAATGATTTTCGTTTGTGGGGAAAATCGAAACCAGTGATATAATACTGTTCAATCATGTATATTAAACAATCTGTGCAAGAATTAGCACAATCGGTTGGAATACAGAGATTTTATTAACGTTTATAGAAAAATCGTGTTTTTACCGCAAGAAACGACGATTTATACACAAACGAACCCATATTCCCCTGCATGCGAACGTGAAATTGTTGTTATATATAGGTGATTCCACACGAATTTAACACTTTTTTAAGAAATGAGACAAAACCCACGGAATTTGCAGATTTTATTCATATTTATATAGTTATAAATCTCGCAAAAAGGAAATTATTTGAAAGATTTTGGTTAGTGGGGAAAATCGAAACCAGTGACATAATACTGTTTAATCTTGTATATTAAACACTCTGTGAAAAAATTAGCACAATCGGTTGGAATACAGGGATTTTATTAACATTTATAGAAAAATCGTGTTTTTACCGCAAGAAACGACGATTTTTACAATTGGACGATTTACACATACAAACCCATATTCCCCTGCCTGCGAACGTGAAATTGTTGTTATATGTAGGTGATTCCACACAAATTTAACACTTTTTTAAGAAATTAGACAAATCCCACTTAATTTGTAGATTTGATTCATATTTATATCGTTATAATTCTCGCAAAAAGGAAATTATTTGAAAGATTTTGGGTAGTGGGGAAAATCGAAACCAGTGATATAATACTGTTTAGTCATGTATATTAAACACTCTGTTAAAGAATTAGCACAATCGGTTGGAATACAGAGCTTTTATTAACATTTATAAAAAAATCGTGTTTTTACCGCAAGAAACGACGATTTTTACAGTTGGACGATTTACACATACAAACTCATATTCCTCAGAATGCGAACGTGAAATTGTTGTTATATATAGGTAATTCCACACGAATTTAACTCTTTTTTAAGAAATTAGAGAAATCCCCCGGAATTTGTAGATTTTATTCATAATTATGTAGTTAAAAACCTCGCAAAAACAAAATTTTTTGAAAGATTTTCGTTTGTGGGGAAAATCGAAACCAGGGATATAATACTGTTCAATCATGTATATTAAACACTCTGTGCAAGAATTAGCACAATCGTTTGGAATACAGAGATTTTATTAACGTTTATAGAAAAATCGTGTTTTTACCGCTAGAAATGACGATTTTTACAATTGGACGCTTTACTCAGACGAACCTATATTACCCTGCTTGCGAACGTGAAACTGTTGTTATATATAGGTGATTCCACACGAATTTAACACCTTTTTAAGAAATTAGACAAATCCCACGGAATTTGTAGATTTTATTTATATTTATATAGTTATAAATCTCGCAAAAAGGAAATTATTTGAAAGATTTTGGGTAGTGGGGAAAATCGAAACCAGTGATATAATACTGTTAAGTCGTGTATATTAAACACTCTGTGAAAGAATTAGCACAATCGGTTGGAATACAGAAATTTTATTAACATTTATAGAAAAATCGTGTTTTTAGCGCAAGAAACGACAATTTTTACAATTGGACGATTTACACATGCAAACTCATATTCCTGTGCATGCGAACGTGAAATTGTTGTTATATATAGGTGATTCCACACGAATTTAACTCTTTTTTAAGAAATTAGAGAAATCCCCCGGAATTTGTAGATTTTATTCATAATTATGTAGTTAAAAACCTCGCAAAAACAAAATTTTTTGAAAGATTTTCGTTTGTGGGGAAAATCGAAACCAGTGATATAATACTGTTAAGTCGTGTATATTAAACACTCTGTTAAAGAATTAGCACAATCGGTTGGAATACAGGGTTTTTATTAACATTTATAAAAAAATCGTGTTTTTACCGCAAGAAACGACGATTTTTACAGTTGGACGATTTACACATACAAACTCATATTCCTCAGAATGCGAACGTGAAATTGTTGTTATATATAGGTGATTCCATACGAATTTAACACTTTTTCAAGAAATTAGACAAATCCCCCGGAATTTGTAGATTTTATTCATAATTATGTAGTTAAAAACCTCGCAAAAACAAAATTTTTTGAGAGATTTTCGTTTGTGGGGAAAATCGAAACCAGGGATATAATACTGTTCATTCATGTATATTAAACACTCTGTGCAAGAATTAGCACAATCGTTTGGAATACAGAGATTTTATTAACGTTTATAGAAAAATCGTGTTTTTACCGCAAGAAATGAAGATTTTTACAATTGGACGCTTTACTCAGACGAACCTATATTCCCCTGCATGCGAACGTGAAACTGTTGTTATATATAGGTGATTCCACACGAATTTAACACTTTTTTAAGAAATTAGACAAATCCCACGGAATTTGTAGATTTTATTTATATTTATATAGTTATAAATTTCGCAAAAAGGAAATTATTTGAAAGATTTTGGGTAGTGGGGAAAATCGAAACCAGTGATATAATACTGTTAAGTCATGTATATTAAACACTCTGTGAAAGAATTAGCACAATCGGTTGGAATACAGAGATTTTATTAACATTTATAGAAAAATCGTGTTTTTAGCGCAAGAAACGACAATTCTTACAATTGGACGATTTACACATACAAACTCATATTCCTGTGCATGCGAACGTGAAATTGTTGTTATATATAGGTGATTCCACACGAATTTAACAATGTTTTAAGAAATTAGACAAATCCCACGGAATTTGTTGATTTTATTTATAATTATGTAGTTAAAAAATCTCGCAAAAACAAAATTTTTTGAATGATTTTCGTTTGTGGGGAAAATCGAAACCAGTGATATAATACTGTTTAGTCATGTATATTAAACACTCTATGCAAGAATTAGCACAATCGGTTGGAATACAGAGATTTTATTAACCATTATAGTAAAATCGTGTTTTTACCGCAAGAAATGACGATTTATACAATTGGACGCTTTACTCAAACAAACCCATAATCCTCTGCATGCGAACGTGAAATTTTTGTTATATATAGGTGATTCCACACGAATTTAACACTTTTATAAGAAATTAGACAAATCCCACGGAATTTAAAAATTTTATTCATATTTATATAGTTATAAATCTCTCAAAAACGAAATATTTTGAAGGATTTTGGGTAGGAGAAAAATCGAAACCAGTGATATTATACTGTTATTCATGTATATTAAACACTCTGTGCGAGAATTAGCACAATCGGTTGGAATACAGAGATTTTATTATCGTTTATATAAAAATCGTGTTTTTACCGCAAGAAACGACGATTTATACAATTGGACGCTTTACTCAAACGAAACCATATTCCCCTGCATGCGAACGTGAAATTGTTGTTATATATAGGTGATTCCACACGAATTTAACACTTTTTTAAGAAATTAGACAAATCCCACGGAATTTGTAGATTTTATTCATATTTATATAGTTATCAATCTCGCAAAAACGAAATTTTTTGAAAGATTTTGGTTAGTGGAGAAAATCGAAACCAGTGACATAATACTGTTTAGTCACGTATATTAAACTCTCTGTGAATGAATTAGCACAATCGGTTGGAATACAGAGATTTTGTTAACATTTATAGAAAAATCGTGTGTTTACCGCAAGAAATGACGATTTTTACAATTGGTCGATTTACACATACAAACCCATATTCCCCTGCATGCGAACGTGAAATTGTTGATATATATATGTGATTCCACACGAATTTAAAACTTTTTTAAGAAATTAGGCAAATCCCACGGAATTTGTAGATTTTATTCATATTTATATAGTTATAAATCTCGCAAAAAAGAAATTTTTTGAATGATTTTGGGTAGTGGGGAAAATCGAAACCAGTGATATAATACTGTTCAATCATGTATATTAAACACTCTGTGAAAGAATTAGCACAATCGGTTGGAATACAGAGATTTTATTAACATTTATAAAAAAATCGTGTTTTTAGCGCAAGAAACGACAATTTTTACAATTGGACGATTTACAAATACAAACTCATTTTCCTCTGCATGCGAACGTGAAATTGTTGTTATATATAGGTGATTCCACACGATTTTAACACTTTTTTTAAGAAATTAGACAAATCCCACGGAATTTGTAGATTTTATTGATAATTATGTAGTTAAAAATCTCGCAAAAAACGAAATTATTTGAATGATTTTCGTTTGTGGGGAAAATCGAAACCAGTGATATAATACTGTTCAATCATGTATAATAAACAATCTGTGCAAGAATTAGCACAATCGGTTGGAATACAGAGATTTTATTAACGTTTATAGAAAAATCGTATTTTTACCGCAAGAAACGAGGATTTTTACAATTGGACGATTTACACATACAAACCCATATTCCCCTGCATGCGAACATGAAATTGTTGTTATATATAGGTGATTCCACACGAATTTAACACTTTTTTAAGAAATTAGACAAATCCCACGGAATTTGTAGATTTTATTCATATTTATATAGTTATAAATCTCGCAAAAAGGAAATTATTTGAAAGATTTTGGGTAGTAGGGAAAATCGAAACCAGTGATATAATACTGTTTAGTCATGTATATTCAACACTCTGTTAAAGAATTAGCACAATCGGTTGGAATACAGAGATTTTATTAACATTTATAAAAAAATCGTGTTTTTACCGCAAGAAACGACGATTTTTACAATTGGACGATTTACACATACAAACTCATATTCCTCAGCATGCGAACGTGAAATTGTTGTTATATATAGGTGATTCCACACGAATTTAACACTTTTTTAAGAAATTTGACAAATCCCCCGGAATTTGTAGATTTTATTCATAATTATGTAGTTAAAAACCTCGCAAAAACAAAATTTTTTGAAAGATTTTCGTTTTTTGGGGAAAATCGAAACCAGGGATATAATACTGTTCAATCATGTATATTAAACACTCTGTGCAAGAATTAGCACAATCGGTTGGAATACAGAGATTTTATTAACGTTTATAGAAAAATCGTGTTTTTACCGCAAGAAATGACTATTTTTACAATTGGACGCTTTACTCAGACGAACCAATATTCCCCTGCATGCGAACGTGAAATTGTTGTTATATATAGGTGATTCCACACGAATTTAACACTTTTTTAAGAAATTAGACAAATCCCACGGAATTTGTAGATTTTATTTATATTTATATAGTTATAAATCTCGCAAAAAGGAAATTATTTGAAAGATTTTGGGTAGTGGGGAAAATCAAAACCAGTGATATAATACTTTTAAGTCAAGTATATTAAACACTCTGTGAAAGAATTAGCACAATCGGTTGGAATACAGAGATTTTATTAACATTTATAGAAAATCGTGTTTTTAGCGCAAGAAACGACAATTTTTACAATTGGACGATTTACACATAAAAACTCATATTCCTGTGCATGCGAACGTGAAATTGTGGTTATATATAGGTGATTCCACACGAATTTAACACTTTTTTAAGAAATTAGACAAATCCCACGGAATTTGTAGATTTTATTTATAGTTATGTAGTTAAAAAATCTCGCAAAAACAAAATTTTTTGAATGATTTTCGTTTGTGGGGAAAATCGAAACCAGTGATATAATACTGTTCAATAATGTATATTAAACACTCTGTGCAAGAATTAGCACAATCGGTTGGAATACAGAGATTTTATTAACGTTTATAGAAAAATCGTGTTTTTACCGCAAGAAACGACGATTTATACATTTGGACGCCTTACACAAACGAACCCATATCCCCCTGCAGGCGAACGTGAAATTGTTGTTATATATAGGTGATTCCACACGAATTTAACAATTTTTTAAGAAATGAGACAAATCCCACGGAATTTGTAGATTTTATTCATATTTATATAGTTATAAATCTCGCAAAAACGAAATTTTTTAAAGATTTTGGTTAGTGGGGAAAATCGAAACCAGTGACATAATACTGTTTAGTCATGTATATTAAACACTCTGTGAAAGAATTAGCACAATCGGTTGGAATACAGAGATTTTATTAACATTTATAGAAAAATCGTGTTCTTACCTCAAGAAACGACGAATTTTACAATTGGACGATTTACACATGCAAACCCATATCCCCCTGCATGCGAACGTGAAATTGTTGTTATATATAGGTGATTCCACACGAACTTAACACTTTTTTAAGAAATTAGACAAATCCCACGGAATTTGTAGGTTTTATTTATAATTATGTAGTTAAAAATCTCGCAAAAACGAAATTTTTTGAATGATTTTCGTTTGTGGGGAAAATCGAAACCAGTGATATAATACTGTTCAATCATGTGTATTAAACACTCTGTGCAAGAATTAGCACAATCGGTTGGAATACAGGGATTTTATTAACGTTTATAGAAAAATCGTGTTTTTACCGCAAGAAACGACGATTTATACAATTGGTCGATTTACACATACAAACTCATATTCCTCAGCATGCGAACGTGAAATTGTTGTTATATATAGGTGATTCCACACGAATTTAACACTTTTTTAAGAAATTAGACAAATCCCCCGGAATTTGTAGATTTTATTCATAATTATGTAGTTAAAAACCTCGCAAAAACAAAATTTTTTGAAAGATTTTCGTTTTTTGGGGAAAATCGAAACCAGGGATATAATACTGTTCAATCATGTATATTAAACATTCTGTGCAAGAATTAGCACAATCGGTTGGAATACAGAGATTTTATTAACGTTTATAGAAAAATCGTGTTTTTACCGCAAGAAATTACTATTTTTACAATTGGACGCTTTACTCAGACGAACCAATATTCCCCTGCATGCGAACGTGAAATTGTTATTATATATAGGTTATTCCACACGAATTTAACACTTTTTTAAGAAATTAGACAAATCCCACGGAATTTGTAGATTTTATTTATATTTATATAGTTATAAATCTCGCAAAAAGGAAATTATTTGAAAGATTTTGGGTAGTGGGGAAAATCAAAACCAGTGATATAATACTTTTAAGTCATGTATATTAAACACTCTGTGAAAGAATTAGCACAATCGGTTGGAATATAGAGATTTTATTAACATTTATAGAAAATCGTGTTTTTAGTGCAAGAAACGACAATTTTTACAATTGGACGATTTACACATAAAAACTCATATTCCTGTGCATGCGAACGTGAAATTGTGGTTATATATAGGTGATTCCACACGAATTTAACAATTTTTTAAGAAATTAGACAAATCCCACTGAATTTGTAGATTTTATTTATAGGTATGTAGTTAAAAAATCTCGCAAAAACGAAATTTTTTGAATGATTTTCGTTTGTGGGGAAAATCGAAACCAGTGATATAATACTGTTCAATCATGTATATTAAACACTCTGTGCAAGAATTAGCAGAATCGGTTGGAATACAGAGATTTTATTAACGTTTATATAAAAATCGTGTTTTTACCGCAAGAAACGACGATTTATACATTTGGACGCTTTACACAAACGAACCCATATCCCCCTGCAGGCGAACGTGAAATTGTTGTTATATATAGGTGATTCCACACGAATTTAACAATTTTTTAAGAAATGAGACAAAACCCACGGAATTTGTAGATTTTATTCATATTTATATAGTTATAAATCTCGCAAAAACGAAATTTTTGAAAGATTTTGGTTAGTGGGGAAAATCGAAACCAGTGACATAATACTGTTTAGTCATGTATATTAAACACTCTGTGAAAGAATTAGCACAATCTGTTGGAATACAGAGATTTTATTAACATTTATAGAAAAATCGTGTTCTTACCTCAAGAAACGACGAATTTTACAATTGGACGATTTACACATGCAAACCCATATCCCCCTGCATGCGAACGTGAAATTGTTGTTATATATAGGTGATTCCACACGAACTTAACAATTTTTTAAGAAATTAGACAAATCCCACGGAATTTGTAGATTTTATTTATAATTATGTAGTTAAAAATCTCGCAAAAACGAAATTTTTTGAATGATTTTCGTATGTGGGGAAAATCGAAACCAGTGATTTATTACTGTTCAATCATGTGTATTAAACACTCTGTGCAAGAATTAGCACAATCGGTTGGAATACAGAGATTTTATTAACGTTTATAGAAAAATCGTGTTTTTACCGCAAGAAACGACGATTTATACAATTGGACGCTTTACACAAACGAACCCATATTCCCCTGCATACGAACGTGAAATTGTTGTTATATATAGGTGATTCCACACGAATTTAACACTTTTTTAAGTAAAGAGACAAAATCCACGGAATTTGTATATGTTATTCATATTTATATAGTTATAAATCTCGCAAAAACGAAATATTTTTAAAGATTTTGGTTAGTGAGGAAAATCGAAACCAGTGATATAATACTGTTCAATCATGTATATTAAACACTCTATGCAAGAATTAGCACAATCGGTTGGAATACAGAGATTTTATTATCGTTTATAGAAAAATCGTGTTTTTACCGCAAGAAACGACGATTTATGCAATTGGACGCTTTACTCAAACGAACCCATATTCCCCTGCAAGCGAACGTGAAATTTTTGTTATATATAGGTGATTCCACACGAATTTAACACTTTTTTAAGAAATTAGACAAATCCCACGGAATTTGTAGATTTTATTCATATTTATATAGTTATCAACCTCGCAAAAACGAAATTTTTTGAAAGATTTTGGTTAGTGGGGAAAATCGAAACCAGTGACATAATACTGTTTAGTCACGTATATTAAACTCTCTGTGAAAGAATTAGCACAATCGGTTGGAATACAGAGATTTTGTTAACATTTATAGAAAAATGGTATTTTTACCGCAAGAAATGACGATTTTTACAATTGGACGATTTACACATACAAACCCATATTCCCCTGCATGCGAACGTGAAATTGTTGATATATATATGTGATTCCACACGAATTTAACACTTTTTTAAGAAATTAGACAAATCCCACGGAATTTGTAGATTTTATTCATATTTATATAGTTATAAATCTCGCAAAAAAGAAATTTTTTGAAACATTTTGGGTAGTGGGGAAAATCGAAACCAGTGATATAATACTGTTAAGTCATGTATATTAAACACTCTGTGAAAGAATTAGCACAATCGGTTGGAATACAGAGATTTTATTAAAGTTTATAGAAAAATCGTGTTTTTAGCGCAAGAAACGACAATTTTTACAATTGGACGATTTACACATACAAACTCATATTCCTCTGCATGCGAACGTGAAATTGTTGTTATATATAGGTGATTCCGCACGAATTTAACACTTTTTTAAGAAATTAGACAAATCCCACGGAATTTGTAGATTTTATTGATAATTATGTAGTTAAAAATCTCGCAAAAAACGAAATTTTTTGAATGATTTTCGTTTGTGGGGAAAATCGAAACCAGTGATATAATACTGTTCAATCATGTATATTAAACAATCTGTGCAAGAATTAGCACAATCGGTTGGAATACAGAGATTTAATTAACGTTTATAGAAAAATCGTGTTTTTACCGCAAGAAACGACGATTTATACACAAACGAACCCATATTCCCCTGCATGCGAACGTGAAATTGTTGTTATATATAGGTGATTCCACACGAATTTAACACTTTTTTAAGAAATGAGACAAAACCCACGGAATTTGCAGATTTTATTCATATTTATATAGTTATAAATCTCGCAAAAAGGAAATTATTTGAAAGATTTTGGTTAGTGGGGAAAATCGAAACCAGTGACATAATACTGTTTAATCTTGTATATTAAACACTCTGTGAAAAAATTAGCACAATCGGTTGGAATACAGGGATTTTATTAACATTTATAGAAAAATCGTGTTTTTACCGCAAGAAACGACGATTTTTACAATTGGACGATTTACACATACAAACCCATATTCCCCTGCCTGCGAACGTGAAATTGTTGTTATATGTAGGTGATTCCACACAAATTTAACACTTTTTTAAGAAATTAGACAAATCCCACTTAATTTGTAGATTTGATTCATATTTATATCGTTATAATTCTCGCAAAAAGGAAATTATTTGAAAGATTTTGGGTAGTGGGGAAAATCGAAACCAGTGATATAATACTGTTTAGTCATGTATATTAAACACTCTGTTAAAGAATTAGCACAATCGGTTGGAATACAGAGCTTTTATTAACATTTATAAAAAAATCGTGTTTTTACCGCAAGAAACGACGATTTTTACAGTTGGACGATTTACACATACAAACTCATATTCCTCAGAATGCGAACGTGAAATTGTTGTTATATATAGGTAATTCCACACGAATTTAACTCTTTTTTAAGAAATTAGAGAAATCCCCCGGAATTTGTAGATTTTATTCATAATTATGTAGTTAAAAACCTCGCAAAAACAAAATTTTTTGAAAGATTTTCGTTTGTGGGGAAAATCGAAACCAGGGATATAATACTGTTCAATCATGTATATTAAACACTCTGTGCAAGAATTAGCACAATCGTTTGGAATACAGAGATTTTATTAACGTTTATAGAAAAATCGTGTTTTTACCGCTAGAAATGACGATTTTTACAATTGGACGCTTTACTCAGACGAACCTATATTACCCTGCTTGCGAACGTGAAACTGTTGTTATATATAGGTGATTCCACACGAATTTAACACCTTTTTAAGAAATTAGACAAATCCCACGGAATTTGTAGATTTTATTTATATTTATATAGTTATAAATCTCGCAAAAAGGAAATTATTTGAAAGATTTTGGGTAGTGGGGAAAATCGAAACCAGTGATATAATACTGTTAAGTCGTGTATATTAAACACTCTGTGAAAGAATTAGCACAATCGGTTGGAATACAGAAATTTTATTAACATTTATAGAAAAATCGTGTTTTTAGCGCAAGAAACGACAATTTTTACAATTGGACGATTTACACATGCAAACTCATATTCCTGTGCATGCGAACGTGAAATTGTTGTTATATATAGGTGATTCCACACGAATTTAACAATTTTTTAAGAAATTAGACAAATCCCACGGAATTTGTTGATTTTATTTATAATTATGTAGTTAAAAAATCTCGCAAAAACAAAATTTTTTGAATGATTTTCGTTTGTGGGGAAAATCGAAACCAGTGATATAATACTGTTTAGTCATGTATATTAAACACTTTATGCAAGAATTAGCACAATCGGTTGGAATACAGAGATTTTATTAACCATTATAGTAAAATCGTGTTTTTACCGCAAGAAATGACGATTTATACAATTGGACGCTTTACACAAACAAACCCATAATCCTCTGCAAGCGAACGTGTAATTTTTGTTATATATAGGTGATTCCACACGAATTTAACACTTTTTTAAGAAATTAGACAAATCCCACGGAATTTAAAAATTTTATTCATATTTATATAGTTATAAATCTCGCAAAAACGAAATTTTTTGAAGGATTTTGGGTAGGGGGAAAATCGAAACCAGTGATATTATACTGTTATTCATGTATATTAAACACTCTGTGCAAGAATAAGCACAATCGGTTGGAATACAGAGATTTTATTATCGTTTATATAAAAATAGTGTTTTTACCGCAAGAAACGACGATTTATACAATTGGACGCTTTACTCAAACGAAACCATATTCCCCTGCATGCGAACGTGAAATTGTTGTTATATATAGGTGATTCCACACGAATTTAACACTTTTTTAAGAAATTAGACAAATCCCACGGAATTTGTAAATTTTATTCATATTTATATAGTTATAAATCTCGCAAAAAGGAAATTATTTGAAAGATTTTGGGTAGTGGGGAAAATCGAAACCAGTGATATAATACTTTTTAGTCATGTATATTAAACACTCTGTTAAAGAATTAGCACAATCGGTTGGAATACAGAGATTTTATTAACATTTATAAAAAAATCGTGTTTTTACCGCAAGAAACGACGATTTTTACAATTGGACGATTTACACATACAAACTCATATTCCTCAGCATGCGAACGTGAAATTGTTGTTATATATAGGTGATTCCACACGAATTTAACACTTTTTTAAGAAATTAGACAAATCCCCCGGAAGTTGTAGATTTTATTCATAATTATGTAGTTAAAAACCTCGCAAAAACAAAATATTTTGAAAGATTTTCGTTTGTGGGGAAAATCGAAACCAGGGATATAATACTGTTCAATCATGTATATTAAACACTCTGTGCAAGAATTAGCACAATCGGTTGGAATACAGAGATTTTATTAACGTTTATAGAAAAATCGTGTTTTTACCGCAAGAAATGACGATTTTTACAATTGGACGCTTTACTCAGACGAACCTATATTCCCCTGCATGCGAACGTGAAATTGTTGTTATATATAGGTGATTCCACACGAATTTAACACTTTTTTAAGAAATTAGACAAATCCCACGGAATTTGTAGATTTTATTTATATTTATATAGTTATAAATCTCGCAAAAAGGAAATTATTTGAAAGATTTTGGGTAGTGGGGAAAATCAAAACCAGTGATATAATACTGTTAAGTCATGTATATTAAACACTCTGTGAAAGAATTAGCACAATCGGTTGGAATACAGAGATTTTATTAACATTTATAGAAAATCGTGTTTTTAGCGCAAGAAACGACAATTTTTACAATTGGACGATTTACACATAAAAACTCATATTCCTGTGGATGCGAACGTGAAATTGTGGTTATATATAGGTTATTCCACACGAATTTAACACTTTTTTAAGAAATTAGACAAATCCCACGGAATTTGTAGATTTTATTCATATTTATATAGTTATAAATCTCACAAAAAAGAAACTTTTTGAAAGATTTTGGTTAGTGGGGAAAATCGAAACCAGTGACATAATACTGTTTAGTCATGTATTTTAAACACTCTTTGAAAGAATTAGCACACTCGGTTGGAATACAGAGATTTTATTAACATTTATAGAAAAATCGTGTTCTTACCTCAAGAAACGACGAATTTTACAATTGGACGATTTACACATGCAAACCCATATCCCCCTGCATGCGAACGTGAAATTGTTGTTATATATAGGTGATTCCACACGAATTTAACACTTTTTTAAGAAATTAGACAAATCCCACGGAATTTGTAGATTTTATTTATAGTTATGTAGTTAAAAATCTCGCAAAAACGAAATTTTTTGAATGATTTTCGTTTGTGGGGAAAATCGAAACCAGTGATATAATACTGTTAAGTCATGTATATTAAACTCTCTGTGAAAGAATTAGCACAATCGGTTGGAATACAGAGATTTTATTAACGTTTATAGAAAAATCGTGTTTTTAGCGCAAGAAACGACAATTTTTACATTTGGACGATTTACACATACAAACTCATATTCCTCTTCATGCGAACGTGAAATTGTTGTTATATATAGGTGATTCCACACGAATTTAACACTTTTTTAAGAAATTAGACAAATCCCACGGAATTTGTAATTTTTATCGATAATTATGTAGTTAAAAATCTCGCAAAAAACGAAATTTTTTGAATGATTTTCGTTTGTGGGGAAAATCGAAACCAGTGATATAATACTGTTCAAATATGTATATTAAACAATCTGTGCAAGAATTAGCACAATCGGTTGGAATACAGAGATTTTATTAACGTTTATAGAAAAATCGTGTTTTTACCGCAAGAAATGACGATTTATACAATTGGACGCTTTACACAAACAAACCCATAATCCTCTGCATGCGAACGTGAAATTTTTGTTATATATAGGTGATTCCACACGAATTTAACACTTTTATAAGAAATTAGACAAATCCCACGGAATTAAAATTTTTATTCATATTTATATAGTTATAAATCTCGCAAATACGAAATATTTTGAAGGATTTTGGGTAGGAGGAAAATGGAAACCAGTGATATTATACAGTTATTCATGTACATTAAACACTCTGTGCAAGAATTAGCACAATCGGTTGGAATACAGAGATTTTATTATCGTTTATATAAAAATCGTGTTTTTACCGCAAGAAACGACGATTTATACAATTGGACGCTTTACTCAAACGAAACCATATTCCCCTGCATGCGAACGTGAAATTGTTGTTATATATAGGTGATTCCACACGAATTTAACACTTTTTTAAGAAATTAGACAAATCCCACGGAATTTGTAAATTTTATTCATATTTATATAGTTATAAATCTCGCAAAAAGGAAATTATTTGAAAGATTTTGGGTAGTAGGGATAATCGAAACCAGTGATATAATACTGTTTAGTCATGTATATTAAACACTCTGTTAAAGAATTAGCAAATCGGTTGGAATACAGAGATTTTATTAACATTTATAAAAAAGTCGTGTTTTTACCGCAAGAAACGACGATTTTTACAATTGGACGATTTACACATACAAACTCATATTCCTCAGCATGCGAACGTGAAATTGTTGTTATATATAGGTGATTCCACACGAATTTAACACTTTTTTAAAAAATTAGACAAATCCCCCGGAATTTGTAGATTTTATTCATAATTATGTAGTTAAAATCCTCGCAAAAACAAAATTTTTTGAAAGATTTTCGTTTTTTGGGGAAAATCGAAACCAGGGATATAATACTGTTCAATCATGTATATTAAACACTCTGTGCAAGAATTAGCACAATCGGTTGGAATACAGAGATTTTATTAACGTTTATAGAAAAATCGTGCTTTTACCGCAAGAAATGACTATTTTTACAATTGGACGCTTTACTCAGACGAACCAATATTCCCCTGCATGCGAACGTGAAATTGTTGTTATATATAGGTGATTCCACACGAATTTAACAATTTTTTAAGAAATTAGACAAATCCCACGGAATTTGTAGATTTTATTTTTATTTATATAGTTATAAATCTCGCAAAAAGGAAATTATTTGAAAGATTTTGGGTAGTGGGGAAAATCAAAACCAGTGATATAATACTGTTAAGTTATGTATATTAAACACTCTGTGAAAGAATTAGCACAATCGGTTGGAATACAGAGATTTTATTAACATTTATAGAAAATCGTGTTTTTAGCGCAAGAAACGACAATTTTTACAATTGGACGATTTACACATAAAAATTCATATTCCTGTGCATGCGAACGTGAAATTGTTGTTATATATAGGTGATTCCACACGAATTTAACAATTTTTTAAGAAATTAGACAAATTCCACGGAATTTGTAGATTTTATTTACAGTTATGTAGTTAAAAAATCTCGCAAAAACAAAATTTTTTGAATGATTTTCGTTTGTCGGGAAAATCGAAACCAGTGATATAAAACTGTTCAATAATGTATATTAAACACTCTGTGCAAGAATTAGCACAATCGGTTGGAATACAGAGATTTTATTAACGTTTATAGAAAAATCGTGTTTTTACCGCAAGAAACGACGATTTATACAATTGGACGCTTTACACAAACGAACCCATATTCCCCTGCATGCGAACGTGAAATTGTTGTTATATATAGGTGATTCCACACGAATTTAACAATTTTTAAGAAATGAGACAAAACCCACGGAATTTGTAGATTTTATTCATATTTATATAGTTATAAATCTCGCAAAAACGAAATTTTTGAAAGATTTTGGTTAGTGGGGAAAATCGAAACCAGTGACATAATACTGTTTAGTCATGTATATTAAACACTCTGTGAAAGAATTAGCACAATCGGTTGGAATACAGAGATTTTATTAACATTTATAGAAAAATCGTGTTCCTACCTCAAGAAACGACGAATTTTACAATTGGACGATTTACACATGCAAACCCATATCCCCCTGCATGCGAACGTGAAATTGTTGTTATATATAGGTGATTCCACACGAATTTAACACTTTTTTAAGAAATTAGACAAATCCCACGGAATTTGTAGATTTTATTTATAATTATGTAGTTAAAAATCTCGCAAAAACGAAATTTTTTGAATGATTTTCGTTTGTGGGGAAAATCGAAACCAGTGATATAATACTGTTCAATCATGTATATTAAACACTCTGTGCAAGAATTAGCACAATCGGTTGGAATACAGAGATTTTATTAACGTTTATAGAAAAATCGTGTTTTTACCGCAAGAAACGACGATTTATACAATTGGACGCTTTACACAAACGAACCCATATTCCCCTGCATACGAACGTGAAATTGTTGTTATATATAGGTGATTCCACACGAATTTAACACTTTTTTAAGTAATGAGACAAAATCCACGGAATTTGTATATGTTATTCATATTTATATAGTTATAAATCTCGCAAAAACGAAATTTTTTTAAAGATTTTGGTTAGTGGGGAAAATCGAAACCAGTGATATAATACTGTTCAATCATGTATATTAAACACTCTATGCAAGAATTAGCACAATCGGTTGGAATACAGAGATTTTATTATCGTTTATAGAAAAATCGTGTTTTTACCGCAAGAAACGACGATTTATGCAATTGGACGCTTTACTCAAACGAACCCATATTCCCCTGCATGCGAACGTGAAATTGTTGTTATATATAGGTGATTCCACACGAATTTAACACTTTTTTAAGAAATTAGACAAATCCCACGGAATTTGTTGATTTTATTTATAATTATGTAGTTAAAAAATCTCGCAAAAACAAAATTTTTTGAATGTTTTTCGTTTGTGGGGAAAATCGAAACCAGTGATATAATACTGTTTAGTCATGTATATTAAACACTTTATGCAAGAATTAGCACAATCGGTTGGAATACAGAGATTTTATTAACCATTATATTAAAATCGTGTTTTTACCGCAAGAAATGACGATTTATACAATTGGACGCTTTACACAAACAAACCCATAATCCTCTGCAAGCGAACGTGAAATTTTTTTTATATATAGGTGATTCCACACGAATTTAACACTTTTTTAAGAAATTAGACAAATCCCACGGAATTTAAAAATTTTATTCATATTTATATAGTTATAAATCTCGCAAAAACGAAATTTTTTGAAGGATTTTGGGTAGGGGGAAAATCGAAACCAGTGATATTATACTGTTATTCATGTATATTAAACACTCTGTGCAAGAATTAGCACAATCGGTTGGAATACAGAGATTTTATTATCGTTTATATAAAAATAGTGTTTTTACCGCAAGAAACGACGATTTATACAATTGGACGCTTTACTCAAACGAAACCATATTCCCCTGCATGCGAACGTGAAATTGTTGTTATATATAGGTGATGCCACACGAATTTAACACTTTTTTAAGAAATTAGACAAATCCCACGGAATTTGTAGATTTTATTCATATTTATATAGTTATCAATCTCGCAAAAACGAAATTTTTTGAAAGATTTTGGTTAGTGGGGAAAATCGAAACAAGTGACATAATACTGTTTAGTCACGTATATTAAACTCTCTGTGAAAGAATTAGCACAATCGGTTGGAATACAGAGATTTTGTTAACATTAATAGAAAAATCGTGATTTTACCGCAAGAAATGACGATTTTTACAATTGGTCGATTTACACATACAAACCCATATTCTCCTGCCTGCGAACGTGAAATTGTTGATATATATATGTGATTCCACACGAATTTAACACTTTTTTAAGAAATTAGATAAATCCCACGGAATTTGTAGATTTTATTCATATTTATATAGTTATAAATCTCGCAAAAAAGAAATTTTTGGAAAGATTTTGGGTAGTGGGGAAAATCGAAACCAGTGACATAATACTGTTTAGTCATGTATATTAAACACTCTGTGAAAGAATTAGCACAATCGGTTGGAATACAGAGATTTTATTAACATTTATAAAAAAAATCGTGTTTTTAGCGCAAGAAACGACTTTTTTTACAATTGGACGATTTACAAATACAAACTCATTTTCCTCTGCATGCGAACGTGAAATTGTTGTTATATATAGGTGATTCCACACGAATTTAACACTTTTTTAAGAAATTAGACAAATCCCACGGAATTTGTAGATTTTATTGATAATTATGTAGTTAAAAATCTCGCAAAATACGAAATTTTTTGAATGATTTTCGTTTGTGGGGTAAATCGAAACCAGTGATATAATACTGTTCAATCATGTATATTAAACAATCTGTGCAAGAATTATCATAATCGGTTGGAATACAGAGATTTTATTAACGTTTATAGAAAAATCGTATTTTTACCGCAAGAAACAACGATTTTTACAATTAGACGATTTACACATACAAACCCATATTCCCCTGCATGCGAACGTGAAATTGTTGTTATATATTGGTGATTCCACACGAATTTAACACTTTTTTAAGAAATTAGACAAATCCCACGGAATTTGTAAATTTTATTCATATTTATATAGTTATAAATCTCGCAAAAAGGAAATTATTTGAAAGATTTTTGGTAGTGGGGAAAATCGAAACCAGTGATATAATACTGTTTAGTCATGTATATTAAACACTCTGTTAAAGAATTAGCACAATCGGTTGGAATACAGAGATTTTATTAACATTTATAAAAAAATCGTGTTTTTACCGCAAGAAACACGATTTTTACAATTGCACGATTTACACATACAAACTCATATTCCTCAGCATGCGAACGTGAAATTGTTGTTATATATAGGTGATTCCACACGAATTTAACACTTTTTTAAGAAATTAGACAAATCCCCCGGAATTTGTAGATTTTATTCATTATTATGTAGTTAAAAACCTCGCAAAAACAAAATATTTTGAAAGATTTTCGTTTGTGGGGAAAATCGAAACCAGGGATATAATACTGTTCAATCAAGTATATTAAACACTCTGTGCAAGAATTAGCACAATCGGTTGGAACACAGAGATTTTATTAACGTTTATAGAAAAATCGTGTTTTTACCGCAAGAAATGACGATTTTTACAATTGGACGCTTTACTCAGACGAACCTATATTCCCCTGCATGCGAACGTGAAATTGTTGTTATATATAGGTGATTCCACACGAATTTAACACTTTTTTAAGAAATTAGACAAATCCCAAGGAATTTGTAGATTTTATTTATATTTATATAGTTATAAATCTCGCAAAAAGAAATTATTTGAAAGATTTTGGGTAGTGGGGAAAATCAAAACCAGTGATATAATACTGTTAAGTCATGTATATTAAACACTCTGTGAAAGAATTAGCACAATCGGTTGGAATACAGAGATTTTATTAACATTTATAGAAAATCGTGTTTTTAGCGCAAGAAACGACAATTTTTACAATTGGACGATTTACACATAAAAACTCATATTCCTGTGCATGCGAACGTGAAATTGTGGTTATATATAGGTGATTCCACACGAATTTAACAATTTTTTAAGAAATTAGACAAATCCCACGGAATTTGTAGATTTGATTTATAGTTAAGTAGTTAAAAAATCTCGCAAAAACAAAATTTCTTTAATGATTTTCGTTTGTGGGGAAAATCGAAACCAGTGATATAACACTGTTCAATAATGTATATTAAACACTCTGTGCAAGAATTAGCACAATCGGTTGGAATACAGAGATTTTATTAACGTTTAAAAAAAATCGTGTTTTTACCGCAAGAAACGACGATTTATACAATTGGACGCTTTACACAAACGAACCCATATTCCCCTGCATGCGAACGTGAAATTGTTGTTATATATAGGTGATTCCACACGAATTTAACACTTTTTTAAGAAATGAGACAAAACCCACGGAATTTGTAGATTTTATTCATATTTATATAGTTATAAATCTCGCAAAAACGAAATTTTTGAAAGATTTTGGTTAGTGGGGAAAATCGAAACCAGTGACATAATACTGTTTAGTCATGTATATTAAACACTCTGTGAAAGAATTAACACAATCGGTTGGAATACAGAGATTTTATTAACATTTATAGAAAAATCGTGTTTTTACCGCAAGAAACGACGATTTTTACAATTGGACGATTTACACATACAAACCCATATTCCCCTGCATGCGAACGTGAAATTGTTGTTATATATAGGTGATTCCACACGAATTTAACACTTTTTTAAGAAATTAGACAAATCCCACGGAATTTGTAGATTTTATTCATATTTATATAGTTATAAATCTCACAAAAAAGAAATTTTTTGAAAGATTTTGGTTAGTGGGGAAAATCGAAGCCAGTGACATAATACTGTTTAGTCAAGTATTTTAAACACTCTTTGAAAGAATTAGCACACTCGGTTGGAATACAGAGGTTTTATTAACATTTATAGAAAAATCGTGTTCTTATCTCAAGAAACGACGAATTTTACAATTGGACGATTTACACATGCAAACCCATATCCCCCTGCATGCGAACGTGAAATTGTTGTTATATATAGGTGATTCCACACGAATTTAACACTTTTTTAAGAAATTAGACAAATCCCACGGAATTTGTAGATTTTATTTATAATTATGTAGTTAAAAATCTCGCAAAAACGAAATTTTTTGAATGATTTTCGTTTGTGGGGAAAATCGAAACCAGTGATATAATAATGTTCAATCATGTATATTAAACACTCTGTGCAAGAATTAGCACAATCGGTTGGAATACAGAGATTTTATTAACGTTTATAGAAAAATCGTGTTTTTACCGCAAGAAACGACGATTTATACAATTGGACGCTTTACACAAACGAACCCATATTTCCCTGCATACGAACGTGAAATTGTTGTTATATATAGGTGATTCCACACGAATTTAACACTTTTTTAAGTAATGAGACAAAATCCACAGAATTTGTATATGTTATTCATATTTATATAGTTATAAATCTCGCAAAAAGGAAATTTTTTGAAAGATTTTGGGTAGTGGGGAAAATCGAAACCAGTGATATAATACTGTTAAGTCATGTATATTAAACACTCTGTCAAAGAATTAGCACAATCGGTTGGAATACAGAGATTTTATTAACATTTATAGAAAAATCGAGTTTTTAGCGCAAGAAACGACAATTTTTACAATTGGACGATTTACACATACAAACTCATATTCCTCCGCATGCGAACGTGAAATTGTTGTTATATATAGATGATTCCACACGAATTTAACAATTTTTTAAAAAATTAGGCAAATCCCACGGAATTTGTATATTTTATTTATAATTATGTAGTTAAAAATCTCGCAAAAACGAAATTTTTTTAATGATTTTCGTTTGTGGGGAAAATCGAAACCAGTGATATAATACTGTTCAATCATGTATATTAAACACTCTGTACAAGAATTAGCACAATCGGTTGGAATACAGAGATTTTATTAACGTTTATAGAAAAATCGTGTTTTTACCGCAAGAAACGACGATTTATACAATTGGACGCTTTACACAAACGAACCCATATTCCCCTGCATGCATACGTGAAATTGTTGATATATATAGGTCATTCCACACGAAGTTTACACTTTTTTAAGAAATGAGACAAAACCCACGGAATTTGTAGATTGTATTCACATTTATATAGTTATAAATCTCGCAAAAACGAAATTTTTTGAAAGATTTTGGTTAGTGGGGAAAATCGAAACCAGTGACATAATACTGTTTAGTCATTTATATTAAAAACACTGTGAAAGAATTAGCACAATCGGTTGGAATACAGAGATTTTATTAACATTTATATAAAAATCGTGTATTTACCGGAAGAAACGACGATTTATACAATTGGACGCTTTACTCAAACGAACCCATATTCCCATGCATGCGAACGTGAAATTGTTGTTATATATAGGTGATTCCACACGAATTTAACACTTTTTTAAGAAATTAGAAAAATCCCACGGAATTTGTAGATTTTATTCATGTTTGTACAGTTATAAACCTCGCAAAAACGAAATTTTTTGAAAGATTTTGGTTAGTGGGGAAAATCGAAACCAGTGACATAATATTGTTTAGTCATGTATGTTAAACACTCTGTGAAAGAATTAGCACAATCGGTTGGAATACAGAGGTTTAATTAACATTTTTAGAAAAATCGTGTTTTTACCGCAAGAAACGATGATTTTTACAATTTGACGATTTACACATACAAACCCATATTCCCCTGCATGAGAACGTGAAATTGTTGTTATATATAGGTGATTCCGCACGAATTTAACACTTTTTTAAGAAATTAGACAAATCCCACGGAATTTGTAGATTACATTCATATTTATATAGTTATAAATCTCGCAAAAACGAAATTATTTGAAAGATTTTGGTTAGTGGGGAAAATCGAAACCAGTGACATAATACTGTTTAGTCACGTATATTAAACTCCCTGTGAAAGAATTAGCACAATCGGTTGGAATACAGAGATGTTATTAACATTTATAGAAAAATCGTGTTTTTACCGCAAGAAATGACGATTTTTACAATTGGACGATTTACACATACAAACCCATATTCCCCTGCATGCGAACGTGAAATTGTTGTTATATATAGGTGATTCCACACGAATTTAACACTTTTTTAAGAAATTAGACAAATCCCACGGAATTTGTAGATTACATTCATATTTATATAGTTATAAATCTCGCAAAAAGGAAATTTTTTGAAAGATTTTGGGTAGTGGGTAAAATCGAAACCAGTGATATAATACTGTTTAGTCAGGTATATTAAACACTCTGTTAAAGAATTAGCACAATCGGTTGGAATACAGAGATTTTATTAACATTTATAAAAAATCGTGTTTTTACCGCAAGAAACGACGATTTTTACAGTTGGACGATTTACACATACAAACTCATATTCCTCAGCATGCGAACGTGAAATTGTTGTTATATATAGGTGATTCCACACGAATTTAATAATTTTTTAAGAAATTAGACAAATCCCACGGAATTTGTAGATTTTATTTATAATTATGTAGTTAAAAATCTCGCAAAAACGAAATATTTTGAATGATTTTCGTTTGTGGGGAAAATCGAAACCAGTGATATAATACTGTTCAATCATGTATATTAAACACTCTGTGCAAGAATTAGCACAATGGGTTGGAATGCAGAGATTTTATTAACGTTTAAAAAAAATCGTGTTTTTACCGCAAGAAACGACGACTTATACAATTGGACGCTTTACACAAACGAATCCATATTCCCCTGCATGCGAACGTGAAATTGTTGTTATATATAGGTGATTCCACACGAATTTAACACTTTTTTAAGAAATGAGACAAAATCCACGGAATTTGTATATGTTATTCATATTTATATAGTTATAAATCTCGCAAAAACGAAATTTTTTTAAAGATTTTGGTTAGTGGGGAAAATCGAAACCAGTGATATAATACTGTTTAGTCATGTATATTAAACACTCTATGCTAGAATTAGCACAATCGGTTGGAATACAGAGATTTTATTAACGTTTATAGTAAAATCGTGTTTTTACCGCAAGAAATGACGATTTATACAATTGGACGCTTTACACAACAAACCCATAATCCTCTGCATGCGAACGTGAAATTTTTGTTATATATATGTGATTCCACACGAATTTAACACTTTTTTAAGAAATTAGACAAATCCCACGGAATTTGTAGATTTTATTCATATTTATATAGTTATAAATCTCGCAAAAACGAAATTTTTTGAAAGATTTTGGGTAGGGGGAAAATCGAAACCAGTGATATAATACTGTTTAGTCATGTATATTAAACACTCTGTGCAAGAATTAGCACAAGCCGTTGGAATACAGAGATTTTATTAACATTTATATAAAAATCGTGTTTTTACCGCAAGAAATGACGATTTTTACAATTGGACGATTTACACATACAAACCCATATTAACCTGCATGCGAACGTGAAATTGTTGTTATATATAGGTGACTCCAATCGAATTTAATACTTTTTTAAGAAATTAGACAAATCCCACGGAATTTGTAGATTTTATTCATATTTATATAGTTATCAATCTCGCAAAAACGAAATTTTTTGAAAGATTTTGTTTAGTGGGGAAAATCGAAACCAGTGACATAATACTGTTTAGTCACGTATATTAAACTCTCTGTGAAAGAATTAGCACAATCGGTTGGAATACAGAGATTTTATTAACATTTATATAAAAATCGTGTTTTTACCGCAAGAAATGACGATTTTTACAATTGGACGATTTACACATACAAACCCATATTAACCTGCATGCGAACGTGAAATTGTTGTTATATATAGGTGACTCCAATCGAATTTAATACTTTTTTAAGAAATTAGACAAATCCCACGGAATTTGTAGATTTTATTCATATTTATATAGTTATAAATCTCAAAAAAAGGAAATTATTTGAAAGATTTTGGGTAGTGGGTAAAATCGAAACCAGTGATATAATACTGTTTAGTCATGTATATTAAACACTCTGTGCAAGAATTAGCACAATCGGATGTAATACAGAGATTTTATTAACGTTTATAGAAAAATCGTGTTTTTACCGCAAGAAACGACGATTTATACAATTGGACGCTTTACACAAACGAACCCATATTCCCCTGCATGCGAACTTGAAATTGTTGTTATATATAGGTGATTCCACACGAATTTAACACTTTTTGTAAGAAATTAGACAAATCCCACGGAATTTGTAGATTTTATTCATAATTATGTAGTTAAAAACCTCGGAAAAACGAAATTTTTTGAAAGATTTTCGTTTGTGGGGAAAATCGAAACCAGTGATATAATACTGTTCAATCATGTATAATAAACACTCTGTGCAAGAATTAGCACAATCGGTTGGAATACAGAGATTTTATTAACGTTTATAGAAAAATCGTATTTTTACCGCAAGAAACGACGATTTATATAATTGGACGCTTTACACAAACGAACCCATATTTCCCTGCATGCGAACGTGAAATTGTTGTTATATATAGGTGATTCCACACGAATTTAACACTTTTTTAAGAAATTAGACAAATCCCACGGAATTTGTAGATTTTATTTATATTTATATAGTTATAAATCTCGCAAAAAGAAATTATTTGAAAGATTTTGGGTAGTGGGGAAAATCAAAACCAGTGATATAATACTGTTAAGTCATGTATATTAAACACTCTGTGCAAGAATTAGCACAATCGGTTGGAATACAGAGATTTTATTAACATTTATAGAAAATCGTGTTTTTAGCGCAAGAAACGACAATTTTTACAATTGGACGATTTACACATAAAAACTCATATTCCTGTGCATGCGAACGTGAAATTGTGGTTATATATAGGTGATTCCACACGAATTTAACAATTTTTTAAGAAATTAAACAAATCCCACGGAATTTGTAGATTTTATTTATAGTTAAGTAGTTAAAAAATCTCGCAAAAACAAAATTTTTTTAATGATTTTCGTTTGTGGGGAAAATCGAAACCAGTGATATAACACTGTTCAATAATGTAAATTAAACACTCTGTGCAAGAATTAGCACAATCGGTTGGAATACAGAGATTTTATTAACGTTTATAGAAAAATCGTGTTTTTACCGCAAGAAACGACGATTTATACAATTGGACGCTTTACACAAACGAACCCATATTCCCCTGCATGCGAACGTGAAATTGTTGTTATATTTAGGTGATTCCTCACGAATTTAACACTTTTTTAAGAAATGAGACAAAACCCACGGAATTTGTAGATTTTATTCATATTTATATAGTTATAAATCTCGCAAAAACGAAATTTTTGAAAGATTTTGGTTAGTGGGGAAAATCGAAACCAGTGACATAATACTGTTTAGTCATGTATATTAAACACTCTGTGAAAGAATTAACACAATCGGTTGGAATACAGAGATTTTATTAACATTTATAGAAAAATCGTGTTTTTACCGCAAGAAACGACGATTTTTACAATTGGACGATTTACACATACAAACCCATATTCCCCTGCATGCGAATGTGAAATTGTTGTTATATATAGGTGATTCCACACGAATTTAACACTTTTTTAAGAAATTAGACAAATCCCACGGAATTTGTAGATTTTATTCATATTTATATAGTTATAAATCTCACAAAAAAGAATTTTTTTGAAAGATTTTGGTTAGTGGGGAAAATCGAAACCAGTGACATAATACTGTTTAGTCATGTATTTTAAACACTCTTTGAAAGAATTAGCACACTCGGTTGTAATACAGAGATTTTATTAACATTTATAGAAAAATCGTGTTCTTACCTCAAGAAACGACGAATTTTACAATTGGACGATTTACACATGCAAACCCATATCCCCCTGCATGCGAACGTGAAATTGTTGTTATATATAGGTGATTCCACACGAATTTAACACTTTTTTAAGAAATTAGACAAATCCCACGGAATTTGTAGATTTTATTTATAATTATGTAGTTAAAAATCTCGCAAAAACGAAATTTTTTGAATGATTTCGTTTGTGGGGAAAATCGAAACCAGTGATATAATAATGTTCAATCATGTATATTAAACACTCTGTGCAAGAATTAGCACAATCGGTTGGAATACAGAGGTTTTATTAACGTTTATAGAAAAATCGTGTTTTTACCGCAAGAAACGACGATTTATACAATTGGACGCTTTACACAAACGAACCCATATTCCCCTGCATGCGAACGTGAAATTGTTGTTATATATAGGTGATTCCACACGAATTTAACACTTTTTTAAGAAATGAGACAAAACCCACGGAATTTGTAGATTTTATTCATATTTATATAGTTATAAATCTCGCAAAAACGAAATTTTTTAAAGATTTTGGTTAGTGGGGAAAATCGAAACCAGTGACATAATACTGTTTAGTCATGTATATTAAACACTCTGTGAAAGAATTAGCACAATCGGTTGGAATACAGAGATTTTATTAACATTTATAGAAAAATCGTGTTTTTACCGCAAGAAACGACGATTTTTACAATTGGACGATTTACACATACAAACCCATATTCCCCTGCATGCGAACGTGAAATTGTTGTTATATATAGGTGATTCCAAACGAATTTAACACTTTTTTAAGAAATTAGACAAAACCCACTGAATTTGTAGATTTTATTCATATTTATATAGTTATAAATCTCACAAAAAAGAAATTTTTTGAAAGATTTTGGTTAGTGAGGAAAATCGAAACCAGTGACATAATACTGTTTAGTCATGTATTTTAAACACTCTTTGAAAGAATTAGCACACTCGGTTGGAATACAGAGATTTTATTAACATTTATAGAAAAATCGTGTTCTTACCGCAAGAAACGACGAATTTTACAATTGGACGATTTACACATGCAAACCCATATCCCCCTGCATGCGAACGTGAAATTGTTGATATATATAGGTGATTCCACACGAATTTAACACTTTTTTAAGAAATTAGACAAATCCCACGGAATTTGTAGATTTTATTTATAATTATGTAGTTAAAAATCTCGCAAAAACGAAATTTTTTGAATGATTTTCGTTTGTGGGGAAAATCGAAACCAGTGATATAATAATGTTCAATCATGTATATTAAACACTCTGTGCAAGAATTAGCACAATCGGTTGGAATACAGAGATTTTAATAACGTTAATAGAAAAATCGTGTTTTTACCGCAAGAAACGACGATTTATACAATTGGACGCTTAACACAAACGAACCCATATTCCCCTGCATACGAACGTGAAATTGTTGTTATATATAGGTGATTCCACACGAATTTAACACTTTTTTAAGTAATGAGACAAAATCCAAGGAATTTGTATATGTTATTCATATTTATATAGTTATAAATCTCGCAAAAACGAAATTTTTTTAAAGATTTTGGTTAGTGGGGAAAATCGAAACCAGTGATATAATACTGTTCAATCATGTATATTAAACACTCTATGCAAGAATTAGCACAATCGGTTGGAATACAGAGATTTTATTATCGTTTATAGAAAAATCGTGTTTTTACCGCAAGGAACGACGATTTATGCAATTGGACGCTTTACTCAAACGAACCCATATTCCCCTGCATACGAACGTGAAATTGTTGTTATATATAGGTGATTCCACACGAATTTAACACTTTTTTAAGAAATTAGACAAATCCCACGGAATTTGTTGATTTTATTTATAATTATGTAGTTAAAAATTCTCGCAAAAACGAAATATTTTGAATGATTTTCGTTTGTGGGGAAAATCGAAACATGTGATATAATACTGTTTAGTCATGTATATTAAACACTTTATGCAAGAATTAGCACAATCGGTTGGAATACAGAGATTTTATTAACCATTATAGTAAAATCGTGTTTTTACCGCAAGAAATGACGATTTATACAATTGGACGCTTTACACAAACAAACCCATAATCCTCTGCAAGCGAACGTGAAATTTTTGTTATATATAGGTGATTCCACACGAATTTAACACTTTTTTAAGAAATTAGACAAATCCCACGGAATTTAAAAATTTTATTCATATTTATATAGTTATAAATCTCGCAAAATCGAAATTTTTTGAAGGATTTTGGGTAGGGGGAAAATCGAAACCAGTGATATTATACTGTTATTCATGTATATTAAACACTCTGTGCAAGAATTAGCACAATCGGTTGGAATACAGAGATTTTATTATCGTTTATATAAAAATAGTGTTTTTACCGCAAAAAACGACGATTTATACAATTGGACGCTTTACTCAAACGAAACCATATTCCCCTGCATGCGAACGTGAAATTGTTGTTATATATAGGTGATTCCACACGAATTTAACACTTTTTTAAGAAATTAGACAAATCCCACGGAATTTGTAGATTTTATTCATATTTATATAGTTATCAATCTCGCAAAAACGAAATTTTTTGAAAGATTTTGGTTAGTGGGGTAAATCGAAACAAGTGACATAATACTGTTTAGTCACGTATATTAAACTCTCTGTGAAAGAATTAGCACAATCGGTTGGAATACAGAGATTTTGTTAACATTAATAGAAAAATCGTGTTTTTACCGCAAGAAATGACGATTTTTACAATTGGTCGATTTACCCATACAAACCCATATTCCCCTGCATGCGAACGTGAAATTGTTGATATATATATGTGATTCCACACGAATTTAACACTTTTTTAAGAAATTAGACAAATCCCACCGAATTTGTAGATTTTATTCATATTTATATAGTTATAAATCTCGCAAAAAAGAAATTTTTTGAAAGATTTTGGGTAGTGGGGAAAATCGAAACCAGTGATATAATACTGTTAAGTCATGTATATTAAACACTCTGTGAAAGAATTAGCACAATCGGTTGGAATACAGAGATTTTATTAACATTTATAAAAAAAATCGTGTTTTTAGCGCAAGAAACGACAATTTTTACAATTGGACGACTTACAAATACAAACTCATTTTCCTCTGCATGCGAACGTGAAATTGTTGTTATATATAGGTGATTCCACACGAATTTAACACTTTTTTAAGAAATTAGACAAATCCCACGGAATTTGTAGATTTTATTGATAATTATGTAGTTAAAAATCTCGCAAAATACGAAATTTTTTGAATGATTTTCGTTTGTGGGGTAAATCGAAACCAGTGATATAATACTGTTCAATCATGTATATTAAACAATCTGTGCAAGAATTAGCACAATCGGTTGGAATACAGAGATTTTATTAACGTTTATAGAAAAATCGTATTTTTACCGCAAGAAACAACAATTTTTACAATTAGACGATTTACACATACAAACCCATATTCCCCTGCATGCGAACGTGAAATTGTTGTTATATATAGGTGATTCCACACGAATTTAAAACTTTTTTAAGAAATTAGACAAATCCCACGGAATTTTTAAATTTTATTCATATTTATATAGTTATAAATCTCGCAAAAAGGAAATTATTTGAAAGATTTTCGTTTGTGGGGAAAATCGAAACCAGGTATATAATACTGTTCAATCATGTATATTAAACACTCTGTGCAAGAATTAGCACAATCGGTTGGAATACAGAGATTTTATTAACGTTTATAGAAAAATCGTGTTTTTACCGCAAGAAATGACGATTTTTACAATTGGACGCTTTACTCAGACGAACCTATATTCCCCTGCATGCGAACGTGAAATTGTTGTTATATATAGGTGATTCCACACGAATTTAACACTTTATTAAGAAATTAGACAAATCCCACGGAATTTGTAGATTTTATTTATATTTATATAGTTATAAATCTCGCAAAAAGAAATTATTTGAAAGATTTTGGGTAGTGGGGAAAATCAAAACCAGTGATATAATACTGTTAAGTCATGTATATTAAACACTCTGTGAAAGAATTAGCACAATCGGTTGGAATACAGAGATTTTATTAACATTTATAGAAAATCGTGTTTTTAGCGCAAGAAACGACAATTTTTACAATTGGACGATTTACACATAAAAACTCATATTCCTGTGCATGCGAACGTGAAATTGTGGTTATATATAGGTGATTCCACACGAATTTAACAATTTTTTAAGAAATTAGACAAATCCCACGGAATTTGTAGATTTTATTTATAGTTAAGTAGTTAAAAAATCTCCCAAAAACAAAATTTCTTTAATGATTTTCGTTTGTGGGGAAAATCGAAACCAGTGATATAACACTGTTCAATAATGTATATTAAACACTCTGTGCAAGAATTAGCACAATCGGTTGGAATACAGAGATTTTATTAACGTTTATAGAAAAATCGTGTTTTTACCGCAAGAAACGACGATTTATATAATTGGACGCTTTACACAAACGAACCCATATTCCCCTGCATGCGAACGTGAAATTGTTGTTATATATAGGTGATTCCACACGAATTTAACACTTTTTTAAGAAATGAGACAAAACCCACGGAATTTGTAGATTTTATTCATATTTATATAGTTATAAATCTCGCAAAAACGAAATTTTTGAAAGATTTTGGTTAGTGGGGAAAATCGAAACCAGTGACATAATACTGGTTAGTCATGTATATTAAACACTCTGTGAAAGAATTAACACAATCGGTTGGAATACAGAGATTTTATTAACATTTATATAAAAATCGTGTTTTTACCGCAAGAAACGACGATTTTTACAATTGGACGATTTACACATACAAACCCATATTCCCCTGCATGCGAACGTGAAATTGTTGTTATATATAGGTGATTCCACACGAATTTAACACTTTTTTAAGAAATTAGACAAATCCCACGGAATTTGTAGATTTTATTCATATTTATATAGTTATAAATCTCAGAAAAAAGAAATTTTTTGAAAGATTTTGGTTAGTGGGGAAAATCGAAACCAGTGACATAATACTGTTTAGTCATGTATTTTAAACCCTCTTTGAAAGAATTAGCACACTCGGTTGGAATACAGAGATTTTATTAACATTTATAGAAAAATCGTGTTCTTATCTCAAGAAACGACGAATTTTACAATTGGACGATTTACACATGCAAACCCATATCCCCCTGCATGCGAACGTGAAATTGTTGTTATATATAGGTGATTCCACACGAATTTAACACTTTTTTAAGAAATTAGACAAATCCCACGGAATTTGTAGATTTTATTTATAATTATGTAGTTAAAAATCTCGCAAAAACGAAATTTTTTGAATGATTTTCGTTTGTGGGGAAAATCGAAACCAGTGATATAATAATGTTCAATCATGTATATTAAACACTCTGTGCAAGAATTAGCACAATCGGTTGGAATACAGAGATTTTATTAACGTTTATAGAAAAATCGTGTTTTTACCGCAAGAAACGACGATTTATACAATTGGACGCTTTACACAAACGAACCCATATTCCCCTGCATGCGAACGTGAAATTGTTGTTATATATAGGTGATTCCACACGAATTTAACACTTTTTTAAGAAATGAGACAAATCCCACGGAATTTGTAGATTTTATTCATATTTATATAGTTATAAATCTCGCAAAAACGAAATTTTTGAAAGATTTTGGTTAGTGGGGAAAATCGAAACCAGTGACATAATACTGTTTAGTCATGTATATTAAACACTCTGTGAAAGAATTAGCACAATCGGTTGGAATACAGAGATTTTATTAACATTTATAGAAAAATCGTGTTTTTACCGCAAGAAACGAAGATTTTTACAATTGGACGATTTACACAAACGAACCCATATTCCCCTGCATGCGAACGTGAAATTGTTGTTATATATAGGTGATTCCACACGAATTTAACACTTTTTTAAGAAATTAGACAAATCCCACGGAATTTGTAGATTTTATTCATATTTATATAGTTATAAATCTCACAAAAAAGAAATTTTTTTAAGATTTTGGGTAGGGGGAAAATCGAAACCAGTGATATAATACTGTTTAGTCATGTATATTAAACACTCTGTGCAAGAATTAGCACAAGCCGTTGGAATACAGAGATTTTATTATCGTTTATAGAAAAATCGTGTTTTTACCGCAAGAAACGACGATTTATACAATTGGACGCTTTACTCAAACGAACCTATATTCCCCTGCATGCCAACGTGAAATTGTTGTTATATATAGGTGATTCCACACGAATTTAACACTTTTTTAAGAAATTAGACAAATCCCACGGAATTTGTAGATTTTATTCATATTTATATAGTTATCAATCTCGCAAAAACGAAATTTTTTGAAAGATTTTGTTTAGTGGGGAAAATCGAAACCAGTGACATAAAACTGTTTAGTCACGTATATTAAACTCTCTGTGAATGAATTAGCACAATCGGTTGGAATACAGAGATTTTATTAACATTTATATAAAAATCGTGTTTTTACCGCAAGAAATGACGATTTTTACAATTGGACGATTTACACATACAAACCCATATTCCCCTGCATGCGAACGTGAAATTGTTGTTATATATAGGTGATTCCACTCGAATTTAACACTTTTTTAAGAAATTAGACAAATCCCACGGAATTTGTAGATTTTATTCATATTTATATAGTTATAAATCTCAAAAAAAGGAAATTGTTTGAAAGATTTTGGGTAGTGGGGAAAATCGAAACCAGTGATATAATACTGTTTAGTCATGTATATTAAACACTCTGTTAAAGAATTAGCACAATCGGTTGGAATACAGAGATTTTATTAACATTTATAAAAAATCGTGTTTTTCCGCAAGAAACGACGATTTTTACAGTTGGACGATTTACACATACAAACTCATATTCCTCAGCATGCGAACGTGAAATTGTTGTTATATATAGGTGATTCCACACGAATTTAACAATTTTTTAAGAAATTAGACAAATCCCACGGAATTTGTAGATTTTATTTATAATTATGTAGTTAAAAATCTCGCAAAAACCAAATTTTTTGAAAGATTTTCGTTTGTGGAAAAAATCGAAACCAGTGATATAATACTGTTCAATCATGTATATTAAACACTCTGTGCAAGAATTAGCACAATCGGATGTAATACAGAGATTTTATTAACGTTTATAGAAAAATCGTGTTTTTACCGCAAGAAACGACGATTTATACAATTGGACGCTTTACACAAACGAACCCATATTCCCCTGCATGCGAACGTGAAATTGTTGTTATATATAGGTGATTCCACACGAATTTAACACTTTTTTAAGAAATTAGACAAATCCCACGCAATTTGTAGATTTTATTTATATTTATATAGTTATAAATCTCGCAAAAAGAAATTATTTGAAAGATTTTGGGTAGTGGGGAAAATCAAAACCAGTGATATAATACTGTTAAGTCATGTATATTAAACACTCTGTGAAAGAATTAACACAATCGGTTGGAATACAGAGATTATATTAACATTTATATAAAAATCGTGTTTTTACCGCAAGAAACGACGATTTTTACAATTGGACGATTTACACATACAAACCCATATTCCCCTGCATGCGAACGTGAAATTGTTGTTATATATAGGTGATTCCACACGAATTTAACACTTTTTTAAGAAATTAGACAAATCCCACGGAATTTGTAGATTTTATTCATATTTATATAGTTATAAATCTCGCAAAAAGGAAATTATTTGAAAGATTTTGGTTAGTGGGGAAAATCGAAACCAGTGACATAATACTGTTTAGTCATGTATTTTAAACACTCTTTGAAAGAATTAGCACACTCGGTTGGAATACAGAGATTTTATTAACATTTATAGAAAAATCGTGTTCTTATCTCAAGAAACGACGAATTTTACATTTGGACGATTTACACATGCAAACCCATATCCCCCTGCATGCGAACGTGAAATTGTTGTTATATATAGGTGATTGCACACGAATTTAACACTTTTTTAAGAAATTAGACAAATCCCACGGAATTTGTAGATTTTATTTATAATTATGTAGTTAAAAATCTCGCAAAAACGAAATTTTTTGAATGATTTTCGTTTGTGGGGAAAATCGAAACCAGTGATATAATAATGTTCAATGCACTCTGTGCAAGAATTAGCACAATCGGTTGGAATACAGAGATTTTATTAACGTTTATAGAAAAATCGTGTTTTTACCGCAAGAAACGACGATTTATACAATTGGACGCTTTACACAAACGAACCCATATTCCCCTGCATGCGAACGTGAAATTGTTGTTATATATAGGTGATTCCACACGAATTTAACAATTTTTTAAGAAATGAGACAAAACCCACGGAATTTGTAGATTTTATTCATATTTATATAGTTATAAATCTCACAAAAAAGAAATTTTTTGAAAGATTTTGGTTAGTGGGGAAAATCGAAACCAGTGACATAATACTGTTTAGTCATGTATTTTAAACACTCTTTGAAAGAATTAGCACACTCGGTTGGAATACAGAGATTTTATTAACATTTATAGAAAAATCGTGTTCTTACCTCAAGAAACGACGAATTTTACAATTGGACGATTTACACATGCAAACCCATATCCCCCTGCATGCGAACGTGAAATTGTTGTTATATATAGGTGATTCCACACGAATTTAACACTTTTTTAAGAAATTAGACAAATCCCACGGAATTTGTAGATTTTATTTATAATTATGTAGTTAAAAATCTCCCAAAAACGAAATTTTTTGAATGAATTTCGTTTGTGGGGAAAATCGAAACCAGTGATATAATAATGTTCAATCATGTATATTAAACACTCTGTGCAAGAATTAGCACAATCGGTTGGAATACAGAGATTTTATTAACGTTTATAGAAAAATTGTGTTTTTACCGCAAGAAACGACGATTTATACAATTGGACGCTTTACACAAACGAACCCATATTCCCCTGCATACGAACGTGAAATTGTTGTTATATATAGGTGATGCCACACGAATTTAACAATTTTTTAAGAAATGAGACAAAACCCACGGAATTTGTGGATTTTATTCATATTTATATAGTTATAAATCTCACAAAAAAGAAATTTTTTGAAAGATTTTGGTTAGTGGGGAAAATCGAAACCAGTGACATAATACTGTTTAGTCATGTATATTAAACACTCTGTGAAAGAATTAGCACAATCGGTTGGAATACAGAGATTTTATTAACATTTATAGAAAAATCGTGTTTTTACCGCAAGAAACGACGATTTTTACAATTGGACGATTTACACATACAAACCCATATTCCCCTGCATGCGAACGTGAAATTGTTGTTATATATAGGTGATTCCACACGAATTTAACAATTTTTTAAGAAATGAGACAAAACCCACGGAATTTGTAGATTTTATTCATATTTATATAGTTATAAATCTCACAAAAAAGAAATTTTTTGAAAGATTTTGGTTAGTGGGGAAAGTCGAAACCAGTGACATAATACTGTTTAGTCATGTATTTTAAACACTCTTTGAAAGAATTAGCACACTCGGTTGGAATACAGAGATTTTATTAACATTTATAGAAAAATCGTGTTCTTACCGCAAGAAACGACGAATTTTACAATTGGACGATTTACACATGCAAACCCATATCCCCCTGCATGCGAACGTGAAATTGTTGTTATATATAGGTGATTCCACACGAATTTAACACTTTTTTAAGAAATTAGACAAATCCCACGGAATTTGTAGATTTTATTTATAATTATGTAGTTAAAAATCTCGCAAAAACGAAATTTTTTGAATGATTTTCGTTTGTGGGGAAAATCGAAACCAGTGATATAATAATGTTCAATCATGTATATTAAACACTCTGTGCAAAAATTAGCACAATCGGTTGGAATACAGAGATTTTAATAACGTTTATAGAAAAATCGTGTTTTTACCGCAAGAAACGACGATTTATACAATTGGACGCTTAACACAAACGAACCCATATTCCCCTGCATACGAACGTGAAATTGTTGTTATATATAGGTGATTCCACACGAATTTAACACTTTTTTAAGTAATGAGACAAAATCCAAGGAATTTGTATATGTTATTCATATTTATATAGTTATAAATCTCGCAAAAACGAAATTTTTTTAAAGATTTTGGTTAGTGGGGAAAATCGAAACCAGTGATATAATACTGTTCAATCATGTATATTAAACACTCTATGCAAGAATTAGCACAATCGGTTGGAATACAGAGATTTTATTATCGTTTATAGAAAAATCGTGTTTTTACCGCAAGGAACGACGATTTATGCAATTGGACGCTTTACTCAAACGAACCCATATTCCCCTGCATGCGAACGTGAAATTGTTGTTATATATAGGTGATTCCACACGAATTTAACACTTTTTTAAGAAATTAGACAAATCCCACGGAATTTGTTGATTTTATTTATAATTATGTAGTTAAAAATTCTCGCAAAAACATAATATTTTGAATGATTTTCGTTTGTGGGGAAAATCGAAACATGTGATATAATACTGTTTAGTCATGTATATTAAACACTTTATGCAAGAATTAGCACAATCGGTTGGAATACAGAGATTTTATTAACCATTATAGTAAAATCGTGTTTTTACCGCAAGAAATGACGATTTATACAATTGGACGCTTTACACAAACAAACCCATAATCCTCTGCAAGCGAACGTGAAATTTTTGTTATATATAGGTGATTCCACACGAATTTAACACTTTTTTAAGAAATTAGACAAATCCCACGGAATTTAAAAATTTTATTCATATTTATATAGTTATAAATCTCGCAAAAACGAAATTTTTTGAAGGATTTTGGGTAGGGGGAAAATCGAAACCAGTGATATTATACTGTTATTCATGTATATTAACACTCTGTGCAAGAATTAGCACAATCGGTTGGAATACAGAGATTTTATTATCGTTTATATAAAAATAGTGTTTTTACCGCAAGAAACGACGATTTATACAATTGGACGCTTTACTCAAACGAAACCATATTCCTCTGCATGCGAACGTGAAATTGTTGTTATATATAGGTGATTCCACACGAATTTAACACTTTTTTAAGAAATTAGACAAATCCCACGGAATTTGTAGATTTTATTCATATTTATATAGTTATCAATCTCGCAAAAACGAAATTTTTTGAAAGATTTTGGTCAGTGGGGTAAATCGAAACAAGTGACATAATACTGTTTAGTCACGTATATTAAACTCTCTGTGAAAGAATTAGCACAATCGGTTGGAATACAGAGATTTTGTTAACATTAATAGAAAAATCGTGTTTTTACCGCAAGAAATGACGATTTTTACAATTGGTCGATTTACCCATACAAACCCATATTCCCCTGCATGCGAACGTGAAATTGTTGATATATATATGTGATTCCACACGAATTTAACACTTTTTTAAGAAATTAGACAAATCCCACCGAATTTGTAGATTTTATTCATATTTATATAGTTATAAATCTCGCAAAAAAGAAATTTTTTGAAAGATTTTGGGTAGTGGGGAAAATCGAAACCAGTGATATAATACTGTTAAGTCATGTATATTAAACACTCTGTGAAAGAATTAGCACAATCGGTTGGAATACAGAGATTTTATTAACATTTATAAAAAAAATCGTGTTTTTAGCGCAAGAAACGACAATTTTTACAATTGGACGACTTACAAATACAAACTCATTTTCCTCTGCATGCGAACGTGAAATTGTTGTTATATATAGGTGATTCCACACGAATTTAACACTTTTTTAAGAAATTAGACAAATCCCACGGAATTTGTAGATTTTATTGATAATTATGTAGTTAAAAATCTCGCAAAATACGAAATTTTTTGAATGATTTTCGTTTGTGGGGTAAATCGAAACCAGTGATATAATACTGTTCAATCATGTATATTAAACAATCTGTGCAAGAATTAGCACAATCGGTTGGAATACAGAGATTTTATTAACGTTTATAGAAAAATCGTATTTTTACCGCAAGAAACAACGATTTTTACAATTAGACGATTTACACATACAAACCCATATTCCCCTGCATGCGAACGTGAAATTGTTGTTATATATAGGTGATTCCACACGAATTTAACACTTTTTTAAGAAATTAGACAAATCCCACGGAATTTTTAAATTTTATTCATATTTATATAGTTATAAATCTCGCAAAAAGGAAATTATTTGAAAGATTTTCGTTTGTGGGGAAAATCGAAACCAGGTATATAATACTGTTCAATCATGTATATTAAACACTCTGTGAAAGAATTAGCACAATCGGTTGGAATACAGAGATTTTATTAACGTTTATAGAAAAATCGTGTTTTTACCGCAAGAAATGACGATTTTTACAATTGGACGCTTTACTCAGACGAACCTATATTCCCCTGCATGCGAACTTGAAATTGTTGTTATATATAGGTGATTCCACACGAATTTAACACTTTATTAAGAAATTAGACAAATCCCACGGAATTTGTAGATTTTATTTATATTTATATAGTTATAAATCTCGCAAAAAGAAATTATTTGAAAGATTTTGGGTAGTGGGGAAAATCAAAACCAGTGATATAATACTGTTAAGTCATGTATATTAAACACTCTGTGAAAGAATTAGCACAATCGGTTGGAATACAGAGATTTTATTAACATTTATAGAAAATCGTGTTTTTAGCGCAAGAAACGACAATTTTTACAATTGGACGATTTACACATAAAAACTCATATTCCTGTGCATGCGAACGTGAAATTGTGGTTATATATAGGTGATTCCACACGAATTTAACAATTTTTTAAGAAATTAGACAAATCCCACGGAATTTGTAGATTTTATTTATAGTTAAGTAGTTAAAAAATCTCGCAAAAACAAAATTTCTTTAATGATTTTCGTTTGTGGGGAAAATCGAAACCAGTGATATAACACTGTTCAATAATGTATATTAAACACTCTGTGCAAGAATTAGCACAATCGGTTGGAATACAGAGATTTTATTAACGTTTATAGAAAAATCGTGTTTTTACCGCAAGAAACGACGATTTATATAATTGGACGCTTTACACAAACGAACCCATATTCCCCTGCATGCGAACGTGAAATTGTTGTTATATATAGGTGATTCCACACGAATTTAACACTTTTTTAAGAAATGAGACAAAACCCACGGAATTTGTAGATTTTATTCATATTTATATAGTTATAAATCTCGCAAAAACGAAATTTTTGAAAGATTTTGGTTAGTGGGGAAAATCGAAACCAGTGACATAATACTGGTTAGTCATGTATATTAAACACTCTGTGAAAGAATTAACACAATCGGTTGGAATACAGAGATTTTATTAACATTTATATAAAAATCGTGTTTTTACCGCAAGAAACGACGATTTTTACAATTGGACGATTTACACATACAAACCCATATGCCCCTGCATGCGAACGTGAAATTGTTGTTATATATAGGTGATTCCACACGAATTTAACACTTTTTTAAGAAATTAGACAAATCCCACGGAATTTGTAGATTTTATTCATATTTATATAGTTATAAATCTCAGAAAAAAGAAATTTTTTGAAAGATTTTGGTTAGTGGGGAAAATCGAAACCAGTGACATAATACTGTTTAGTCATGTATTTTAAACACTCTTTGAAAGAATTAGCACACTCGGTTGGAATACAGAGATTTTATTAACATTTATAGAAAAATCGTGTTCTTATCTCAAGAAACGACGAATTTTACAATTGGACGATTTACACATGCAAACCCATATCCCCCTGCATGCGAACGTGAAATTGTTGTTATATATAGGTGATTCCACACGAATTTAACACTTTTTTAAGAAATTAGACAAATCCCACGGAATTTGTAGATTTTATTTATAATTATGTAGTTAAAAATCTCGCAAAAACGAAATTTTTTGAATGATTTTCCTTTGTGGGGAAAATCGAAACCAGTGATATAATAATGTTCAATCATGTATATTAAACACTCTGTGCAAGAATTAGCACAATCGGTTGGAATACAGAGATTTTATTAACGTTTATAGAAAAATCGTGTTTTTACCGCAAGAAACGACGATTTATACAATTGGACGCTTTACACAAACGAACCCATATTCCCCTGCATGCGAACGTGAAATTGTTGTTATATATAGGTGATTCCACACGAATTTAACACTTTTTTAAGAAATGAGACAAAACCCACGGAATTTGTAGATTTTATTCATATTTATATAGTTATAAATCTCGCAAAAACGAAATTTTTGAAAGATTTTGGTTAGTGGGGAAAATCGAAACCAGTGACATAATACTGTTTAGTCATGTATATTAAACACTCTGTGAAAGAATTAGCACAATCGGTTGGAATACAGAGATTTTATTAACATTTATAGAAAAATCGTGTTTTTACCGCAAGAAACGAAGATTTTTACAATTGGACGATTTACACAAACGAACCCATATTCCCCTGCATGCGAACGTGAAATTGTTGTTATATATAGGTGATTCCACACGAATTTAACACTTTTTTAAGAAATTAGACAAATCCCACGCAATTTGTAGATTTTATTCATATTTATATAGTTATAAATCTCACAAAAAAGAAATTTTTTGAAAGATTTTGGGTAGGGGGAAAATCGAAACCAGTGATATAATACTGTTTAGTCATGTATATTAAACACTCTGTGCAAGAATTAGCACAAGCCGTTGGAATACAGAGATTTTATTATCGTTTATAGAAAAATCGTGTTTTTACCGCAAGAAACGACGATTTATACAATTGGACGCTTTACTCAAACGAACCTATATTCCCCTGCATGCCAACGTGAAATTGTTGTTATATATAGGTGATTCCACACGAATTTAACACTTTTTTAAGAAATTAGACAAATCCCACGGAATTTGTAGATTTTATTCATATTTATATAGTTATCAATCTCGCAAAAACGAAATTTTTTGAAAGATTTTGTTTAGTGGGGAAAATCGAAACCAGTGACATAATACTGTTTAGTCACGTATATTAAACTCTCTGTGAATGAATTAGCACAATCGGTTGGAATACAGAGATTTTATTAACATTTATATAAAAATCGTGTTTTTACCGCAAGAAATGACGATTTTTACAATTGGACGATTTACACATACAAACCCATATTCCCCTGCATGCGAACGTGAAATTGTTGTTATATATAGGTGATTCCACTCGAATTTAACACTTTTTTAAGAAATTAGACAAATCCCACGGAATTTGTAGATTTTATTCATATTTATATAGTTATAAATCTCAAAAAAAGGAAATTGTTTGAAAGATTTTGGGTAGTGGGGAAAATCGAAACCAGTGATATAATACTGTTTAGTCATGTATATTAAACACTCTGTTAAAGAATTAGCACAATCGGTTGGAATACAGAGGTTTTATTAACATTTATAAAAAATCGTGTTTTTCCGCAAGAAACGACGATTTTTACAGTTGGACGATTTACACATACAAACTCATATTCCTCAGCATGCGAACGTGAAATTGTTGTTATATATAGGTGATTCCACACGAATTTAACAATTTTTTAAGAAATTAGACAAATCCCACGGAATTTGTATATTTTATTTATAATTATGTAGTTAAAAATCTCGCAAAAACCAAATTTTTTGAAAGATTTTCGTTTGTGGAAAAAATCGAAACCAGTGATATAATACTGTTCAATCATGTATATTAAACACTCTGTGCAAGAATTAGCACAATCGGATGTAATACAGAGATTTTATTAACGTTTATAGAAAAATCGTGTTTTTAACGCAAGAAACGACGATTTATACAATTGGACGCTTTACACAAACGAACCCATATTCCCCTGCATGCGAACGTGAAATTGTTGTTATATATAGGTGATTCCACACGAATTTAACACTTTTTTAAGAAATTAGACAAATCCCACGCAATTTGTAGATTTTATTTATATTTATATAGTTATAAATCTCGCAAAAAGAAATTATTTGAAAGATTTTGGGTAGTGGGGAAAATCAAAACCAGTGATATAATACTGTTAAGTCATGTATATTAAACACTCTGTGAAAGAATTAACACAATCGGTTGGAATACAGAGATTTTATTAACATTTATATAAAAATCGTGTTTTTACCGCAAGAAACGACGATTTTTACAATTGGACGATTTACACATACAAACCCATATTCCCCTGCATGCGAACGTGAAATTGTTGTTATATATAGGTGATTCCACACGAATTTAACACTTTTTTAAGAAATTAGACAAATCCCACGGAATTTGTAGATTTTATTCATATTTATATAGTTATAAATCTCGCAAAAAGGAAATTATTTGAAAGATTTTGGTTAGGGGGGAAAATCGAAACCAGTGACATAATACTGTTTAGTCATGTATTTTAAACACTCTTTGAAAGAATTAGCACACTCGGTTGGAATACAGAGATTTTATTAACATTTATAGAAAAATCGTGTTCTTATCTCAAGAAACGACGAATTTTACAATTGGACGATTTACACATGCAAACCCATATCCCCCTGCATGCGAACGTGAAATTGTTGTTATATATAGGTGATTCCACACGAATTTAACACTTTTTTAAGAAATTAGACAAATCCCACGGAATTTGTAGATTTTATTTATAATTATGTAGTTAAAAATCTCGCAAAAACGAAATTTTTTGAATGATTTTCGTTTGTGGGGAAAATCGAAACCAGTGATATAATAATGTTCAATGCACTCTGTGCAAGAATTAGCACAATCGGTTGGAATACAGAGATTTTATTAACGTTTATAGAAAAATCGTGTTTTTACCGCAAGAAACGACGATTTATACAATTGGACGCTTTACACAAACGAACCCATATTCCCCTGCATGCGAACGTGAAATTGTTGTTATATATAGGTGATTCCACACGAATTTAACAATTTTTTAAGAAATGAGACAAAACCCACGGAATTTGTAGATTTTATTCATATTTATATAGTTATAAATCTCACAAAAAAGAAATTTTTTGAAAGATTTTGGTTAGTGGGGAAAATCGAAACCAGTGACATAATACTGTTTAGTCATGTATTTTAAACACTCTTTGAAAGAATTAGCACACTCGGTTGGAATACAGAGATTTTATTAACATTTATAGAAAAATCGTGTTCTTACCTCAAGAAACGACGAATTTTACAATTGGACGATTTACACATGCAAACCCATATCCCCCTGCATGCGAACGTGAAATTGTTGTTATATATAAGGTGATTCCACACGAATTTAACACTTTTTTAAGAAATTAGACAAATCCCACGGAATTTGTAGATTTTATTTATAATTATGTAGTTAAAAATCTCGCAAAAACGAAATTTTTTGAATGAATTTCGTTTGTGGGGAAAATCGAAACCAGTGATATAATAATGTTCAATCATGTATATTAAACACTCTGTGCAAGAATTAGCACAATCGGTTGGAATACAGAGATTTTATTAACGTTTATAGAAAAATCGTGTTTTTACCGCAAGAAACGACGATTTATACAATTGGACGCTTTACACAAACGAACCCATATTCCCCTGCATACGAACGTGAAATTGTTGTTATATATAGGTGATGCCACACGAATTTAACAATTTTTTAAGAAATGAGACAAAACCCACGGAATTTGTGGATTTTATTCATATTTATATAGTTATAAATCTCACAAAAAAGAAATTTTTTGAAAGATTTTGGTTAGTGGGGAAAATCGAAACCAGTGACATAATACTGTTTAGTCATGTATATTAAACACTCTGTGAAAGAATTAGCACAATCGGTTGGAATACAGAGATTTTATTAACATTTATAGAAAAATCGTGTTTTTACCGCAAGAAACGACGATTTTTACAATTGGACGATTTACACATACAAACCCATATTCCCCTGCATGCGAACGTGAAATTGTTGTTATATATAGGTGATTCCACACGAATTTAACAATTTTTTAATAAATGAGACAAAACCCACGGAATTTGTAGATTTTATTCATATTTATATAGTTATAAATCTCACAAAAAAGAAATTTTTTGAAAGATTTTGGTTAGTGGGGAAAGTCGAAACCAGTGACATAATACTGTTTAGTCATGTATTTTAAACACTCTTTGAAAGAATTAGCACACTCGGTTGGAATACAGAGATTTTATTAACATTTATAGAAAAATCGTGTTCTTACCTCAAGAAACGACGAATTTTACAATTGGACGATTTACACATGCAAACCCATATCCCCCTGCATGCGAACGTGAAATTGTTGTTATATATAGGTGATTCCACACGAATTTAACACTTTTTTAAGAAATTAGACAAATCCCACGGAATTTGTAGATTTTATTTATAATTATGTAGTTAAAAATCTCGCAAAAACGAAATTTTTTGAATGAATTTCGTTTGTGGGGAAAATCGAAACCAGTGATATAATAATGTTCAATCATGTATATTAAACACTCTGTGCAAGAATTAGCACAATCGGTTGGAATACAGAGATTTTATTAACGTTTATAGAAAAATCGTGTTTTTACCGCAAGAAACGACGATTTATACAATTGGACGCTTTACACAAACGAACCCATATTCCCCAGCATACGAACGTGAAATTGTTGTTATATATAGGTGATTCCACACGAATTTAACACTTTTTTAAGTAATGAGACAAAATCCACAGAATTTGTATATGTTATTCATATTTATATAGTTATAAATCTCGCAAAAACGAAATTTTTTGAAAGATTTTGGTTAGTGGGGAAAATCGAAACCAGTGATATAATACTGTTTAGTCATGTATATTAAACACTCTATGCAAGAATTAGCACAATTGGTTGGAATACAGAGATTTTATTAACGTTTATAGTAAAATCGTGTTTTTACCGCAAGAAATGACGATTTATACAATTGGACGCTTTACAGAAACAAACCCATAATCCTCAGCATGCGAACGTGAAATTGTTGTTATATATAGGTGATTCCACACGAATTTAACACTTTTTTAAGAAATTAGACAAATCCCACGGAATTTGTAAATTTTATTCATATTTATATAGTTATAAATCTCGCAAAAAGGAAATTTTTTGAAAGATTTTGGGTAGTGGGGAAAATCGAAACCAGTGATATAATACTGTTTAATCATGTATATTAAACACTCTGTTAAAGAATTAGCACAATCGGTTGGAATACAGAGATTTTATTAACATTTATAAAAAATCGTGTTTTTACCGCAAGAAACGACGATTTTTACAGTTGGACGATTTACACATACAAACTCATATTCCTCAGCATGCGAACGTGAAATTGTTGTTATATATAGGTGATTCCACACGAATTTAATAATTTTTTAAGAAATTAGACAAATCCCACGGAATTTGTAAATTTTATTTATAATTATGTAGTTAAAAATCTCGCAAAAACGAAATATTTTGAATGATTTTCGTTTGTGGGGAAAATCGAAACCAGTGATATAATACTGTTCAATCATGTATATTAAACACTCTGTGCAAGAATTAGCACAATGGGTTGGAATGCAGAGATTTTATTAACGTATAAAAAAAATCGTATTTTTACCGCAAGAAACGACGACTTATACAATTGGACGCTTTACACAAACGAATCCATATTCCCCTGCATGCGAACGTGAAATTGTTGTTATATATAGGTGATTCCACACGAATTTAACACTTTTTTAAGAAATGAGACAAAATCCACGGAATTTGTATATGTTATTCATATTTATATAGTTATAAATCTCGCAAAAACGAAATTTTTTTAAAGATTTTGGTTAGTGGGGAAAATCGAAACCAGTGATATAATACTGTTTAGTCATGTATATTAAACACTCTGTCAAAGAATTTGCACAATCGGTTGGAATACAGAGATTTTATTAACGTTTATAGTAAAATCGTGTTTTTACCGCAAGAAATGACGATTTATACAATTGGACGCTTTACACAACAAACCCATAATCCTCTGCATGCGAACGTGAAATTGTTGTTATATATAGGTGATTCCACACGAATTTAACACTTTTTTAAGAAATTAGACAAATCCCACGGAATTTGTAGATTTTATTCATATTTATATAGTTATAAATCTCGCAAAAACGAAATTTTTTGAAAGATTTTGGGTAGGGGGAAAATCGAAACCAGTGATATAATACTGTTTAGTCATGTATATTAAACACTCTGTGCAAGAATTAGCACAAGCCGTTGGAATACAGAGATTTTATTATCGTTTATAGAAAAATCGTGTTTTTACCGCAAGAAACGACGATTTATACAATTGGACGCTTTACTCAAACGAACCTATATTCCCCTGCATGCCAACGTGAAATTGTTGTTATATATAGATGATTCCACACGGATTTAACACTTTTTTAAGAAATTAGACAAATCCCACGGAATTTGTAGATTTTATTCATATTTATATAGTTATCAATCTCGCAAAAACGAAATTTTTTGAAAGATTTTGTTTAGTGGGGAAAATCGAAACCAGTGACATAATACTGTTTAGTCACGTATATTAAACTCTCTGTGAAAGAATTAGCACAATCGGTTGGAATACAGAGGTTTTATTAACATTTATATAAAAATCGTGTTTTTACCGCAAGAAATGACGATTTTTACAATTGGACGATTTACACATACAAACCCACATTCCCCTGCATGCGAACGTGAAATTGTTGTTATATATAGGTGATTCCACTCGAATTTAACACTTTTTTAAGAAATTAGACAAATCCCACGGAATTTGTAGATTTTAGTCATATTTATATAGTTATAAATCTCAAAAAAAGGAAATTATTTGAAAGATTTTGGGTAGTGGGGAAAATCGAAACCAGTGATATAATACTGTTTAGTCATGTATATTAAACACTCTGTTAAAGAATTAGCACAATCGGTTGGAATACAGAGATTTTATTAACATTTATAAAAAATCGTGTTTTTACCGCAAGAAACGACGATTTTTACAGTTGGACGATTTACACATACAAACTCATATTCCTCAGCATGCGAACGTGAAATTGTTGTTATATATAGGTGATTCCACACGAATTTAACAATTTTTTAAGAAATTAGACAAATCCCACGGAATTTGTAGATTTTATTTATAATTATGTAGTTAAAAATCTCGCAAAAACGAAATTTTTGAAAGATTTTCGTTTGTGGAAAAAATCGAAACCAGTGATATAATACTGTTCAATCATGTATATTAAACACTCTGTGCAAGAATTAGCACAATCGGATGTAATACAGAGATTTTATTAACGTTTATAGAAAAATCGTGTTTTTACCGCAAGAAACGACGATTTATACAATTGGACGCTTTACACAAACGAACCCATATTCCCCTGCATGCGAACGTGAAATTGTTGTTATATATAGGTGATTCCACACGAATTTAACACTTTTTGTAAGAAATTAGACAAATCCCACGGAATTTGTTGATTTTATTCATAATTATGTAGTTAAAAACCTCGCAAAAACGAAATTTTTTGAAAGATTTTCGTTTGTGGGGAAAATCGAAACCAGTGATATAATACTGTTCAATCATGTATAATAAACACTCTGTGCAAGAATTAGCACAATCGGTTGGAAAACAGAGATTTTATTAACGTTTATAGAAAAATCGAATTTTTACCGCAAGAAACGACGATTTATATAATTGGACGCTTTACACAAACGAACCCATATTTCCCTGCATACGAACGTGAAATTGTTGTTATATATAGGTGATTCCACACGAATTTATCACTTTTTTAAGAAGTTAGACAAATCCCATGGAATTTGTAGATTTTATTCATATTTTTGTATAGTTATAAATCTCGCAAAAACGAAATTTTTGAAAGATTTTGGTTAGTGGGGAAAATCGAAACCAGTGATATAATGCTGTTTAGTCATGTATATTAAACACTCTGTGAAAGAATTAGCACAATCGGTTGGAATACAGATATTTTATTAACATTTATAGAAAAATCTTGTTTTTACCGCAAGAAACGACGATTTTTACAATTGGACGATTTACACATACAAACCCATATTCCCCTGCATGCGAACGTGAAATTGTTGTTATATATAGGTGATTCCACACGAATTTAACACTTTTTTAAGAAATTAGACAAATCCCACAGAATTTGTAGATTTTATTCATATTTATATAGTTATAAATCTCGCAAAAACGAAATTTTTTGTAAGATTTTGGTTAGTGGGGAAAATCGAAACCAGTGATATAATACTGTTTAGTCATGTATATTAAACACTCTGTTAAACTCACATGCTGGTAAATCATACGAACTTAATTTTACAACTTAATGGTACAGCAAGCATCACTGAGTGGTTGTGTGGGAGCCACTACATCTAAATACTATTTTGTTAGTCATGCCTACTACTTGGAGTTAAAAAACATGTGTGGAATGAAACTGGATTCAGTGATTTTCTAAAATAATGTTAGTCGTGCTCTACAAAAACATGAAAATTCGGCGGAACATTTTTTTAAAGCGCGTGCTGCAGTTCAAAAATTGACAGAAAAATATGAACACTATTGGGAAGAACCTGAAAAAAAAGCTAAGCTATTGTTAGTGCAATATATTGAAAATGTTTGTTTAAACAGACATGTTATGCGGTCAGTCATCGACACTGCTTTGTATTTAAACAAGCAGGAATTATCATTTCGGTGCTATGACGAAAGCACTTCTTCGCTTAATGTGGAAATTTCAGATGGTCTACTGCACTATGCTAGAATTTTGAACGTAGCAAAAAGTAGAAGTGAGTTCACAGGGAGAAATTACAGACTGCGGCTACAGTGGAAAAAGTGATGTAGAACATGATCGTAATTACAGGATATTGTTCTTCGTCAGCCTTGCTGATACTTCCAAATTTGACAATTACCTTACTTACTTACTTACTTACTTACTTACTTACTTACTTACTTACTTACTTACTGGCTTTTAAGGAACCCGGAGGTTCATTACCGCCCTCACATAAGCCCGCCACTGGTCCCTATCCTGAGCAAGATTAATCCAGTCTCTATCATCATATTTCACCTCCCTCAAATCCATTTTAATATTATCTTCCCATCTACGTCTCGGTCTCCCTAAAGGTCTTTTTCCCTCCGGCCTCCCAACTAACACTCTATATGCATTTCAGGATTCGCCCATATGTGCTACATGCCCTGCCCATCTCAAACGTCTGGATTTAATGTTCCTAATTATGTCAGGTGAAGAATACAATGCGTGCAGTTCTGCGTTGTGTAACTTTCTCCATTCTGTAACTTCTTCCCTCTTAGCCCCAAATATTTTCCTAAGAACCTTATTCTCAAACACCCTTAACCTATGTTCCTCTCTCAAAGTGAGAGTCCAAGTTTCACAACCATAAAGAACAACCGGTAATATAACTGATTTATAAATTCTAACTTTCAGATATTTTGACAGCAGACTGGATAATAAAAGTTTCTCAACCGAATAATAACAGGCATTTCCCATATTTATTCTGTGTTTAATTTCTTCCCGAGTATCATTTATATTTGTTACTGTTGCTCCCAGATATTTGAACTTCTCCACTTCTTCAAAAGATAAATTTCCAATTTTTATATTTCCATTTCGTACAATATTCTTGTCACGAGACATAATCATATACTTTGTCTTTTCGGGATTTACTTCCAAACCTATCGCTTTACTTGCTTCAGGTAAAATTTCCGTGTTTTCCCTAATCGTTTGTGTATTTTCTCCTAACATATTCACGTCATCCGCATAGACAAGCAGCTGATGTAACCCATTTAATTCCAAACCCCCTCTGTTATCTTGGACTTTCCTAATGGCATACTCTAGAGCAAAGTTAAAAAGTAAAGGAGATAGTGCATCTTCTTGCTTCAGCCCACAGTGAATTGGAAACGCATCTGACAGAAACTGACCTATACGAACTCTGCTGTACGTTTCACTGAGACACATTTTAATTAATCGAACTAGTTTCTTGGGAATACCAAATTCCATAAGAATATCATATAAAACTTCTCTCTTAACCGAGTCATATTCCTTTTTGAAATCTATGAATAACTGATGCACTATCCTTATACTCCCATTTTTTCTCCATTATCTGTCGAATACAACATATCTGGTCAATAGTCGATCTGTTACGCCTAAAACCACACTGATTATCCCCGATAATTTCATCTACATATGGAGTTAATCTTCTCAAAAGAATATTGGACAAAATAGACTTCTTCGTGACACAAAGATATATTTGGAGAAGTGTATAAGTTATATTCCCTCATTTTAATACCACCGTCTTACTAGCGTACCGGTCGAGAGGAGCTTCTCGTGTTTAAAACGAATAAAAACAAAACAAAGAAACTCAATGTCACAGTAGAGAATGTCAGCGTTAGGGAATATTTCGCTCCAAAAAGATATGTTGGACAAGATGATGGAATCACAGCCCCTCCATGAGAACGTTATTGGCAGGTTCGCAGCCCTGAAGCTATGGAGGATCAACTTAGTGTAAAGATAGGTAAGCAATAAGCATATGAAGAGTCCACTGCAAGAATGATGGATGTCACTTTCTTGTCGGAAATGAACCAAGACTGTTAATGTATAGCTTAAGACATATAGACTATACATAGAGAGTTATATGGCATTAACACTGATAGTCATTGTCCAGTAATGATCGGAAAATCACAGTTAAGCTTTGATCGCTAAGCATTTCAAACTTTCAATTGCTTCTCCTGAAAAATATATTCCAAATGACATCCATCATTCTTGCAGTGGACTCTTCATATCTTAATTGACATGTACCGGTAAGTGCATTGATAACTGGCAGAAATAAATACAATTAAATCACTTTCACGATTGAAGGGCATGGGAATTTATGGGAGAGAATTACTTTAGTTACATAGACTTCCGATTATCAATGCAAAGGGAAGTCTCTAGTGAAAATTTGGTCAAAATCTGAAAAAAAGTCGAAATTTGTTTTTTGCCATAAATATTATCTTTGGTTCATGACCGATTCATTTCTACTACATTTTTTAATGTAGCGCCATTTTTAAAGCTCCGTGCGCATCCTTTAAATGTCCGCTGCACTGGGCGGTTCTCTGTTGTTCGCATTCTCAACATTCTGTGTGATATATTTCAAATTCGGCGCAGATTTTTCGAGTGTATATGAAGATGTAGGGCTCTGAGTTCTGCAGTCACAACTGGCCTACGTCTAGGTTCATGATACTAACGGAGTGGGCTATGGAAATTCTGCTCTCCTTAGCAACGGTTTTGTTGTGAATTGTTTTGTAGCTTTCTGACGAGAAATAAAAACTGTTCTTGAGTTTCATTTACTCAGTATATTGTATTCTAGCTACAATATTGGTGACCCCGACGTGATATGAACACGCACGAAGATACAGAGCAAAGTTCTTTACCAACTAGTAGTGGTGACAGAGTCGTTGTGTGTGCACAACGTATTGAGAAGCCTCCTCCATTCTACAAGGACGATCCAGATCTATGGTTTGCAGTAGTGGAAAATGCTCTCAGTTTCGCAGGGATTACTCGAGATCAAGCAAAATTCCAATATATAGTAAGTAACGCTGATCATACGTTTATTCCAATTATAACTGATATAATTAAATCTCCACCAGCCACGGGCAGGTATGACGCTATTAAAACACGTATCATTGCCGCTTTTGCTGAACCAATCAACAAAAGACTCAATAGATTATTGAGCGGCATACCTATAGGAGAGAAACGACCGTCCCACTATCTACAAGAGCTGAGAAGTTTAGCTTCCGGCCATTTAGGTGAAGAAGTCCTCAAGTCACTCTTCTTAGCACAACTAGCACCCACTATTAGAATGTCTTTGCTTTGCAGAGAAGAGGATAGTTTGGACAAGCTAGCATTTTTAGCTGACAAGATGCAGGGGACGAACGTAACAACTCAAATGTCAGTAGCTCGGCAAGAACCCTTTACATTATCGACTATTGTTGACGAGGTTACGGAATTGAAAAGCAAAGTAGACGAGTTATGCAAATTGTCAAAGTACAAATCTCCTCATCTTAAAAATAACGGCGGGTCGTCATCCGATACCCAACGAAGTAAACTTTACAAACAGAAGAAAGATAAAGTTTGCTACTATCATTTTAAGTTTGGAGCTAACGCGAGACGATGTGTACAGCCTTGTTGCTGGAGCTTAGAGAAGAATTCGGAAAACTAGTGACGTCGTCTGGAGTCGAGGCGGTCCATGACGAGAGATTTAAAAATCGTCTCATTGTTACAGACAAGATTAATCACTTGAACTTTCTCGTTGACACGGGAGCTGATTTATCTGTTCTTCCCCGTTCTAAGGCAAACTTCATCGGTAAGCAACCAGCTGATTTCAAACTATATGCAGTGAATGGGTCAGTCATAGATACCTATGGCGAGAGGCTCATTACACTGGACCTTAATCTAGGACGCCAATATCCATGGAAGTTCACAATTGCTAACATTTCTCAGCCTATACTTGGAGCTGATTTTTTGAAACACTATGGCATTCTAGTTAATCTCAAGCAGCGAAAGCTTACAGACCCTTCAACGGCCAGAGCTACAATTGGCAAGTTAACCACAGTTACTTTGTCAACCTTTTCTACGATAGCTAGCGGAAAATACGAGCTGTTATTGCGAGAATTTATTGACATAACTAAGGTTCCGCCATTTATTGGTCCAGCAAAACATGGTGTGGAACATCACATCAAAACGAAGGGCTCACCTATCAAAGAACGTGCTCGACGTCTTACATCTGAGAGGCTTAAGGTCGCTAAAGCGGAGTTTGATTACATGCTATCTCAAGGTATCTGTACTCCCTCGAGCAGTCCCTGGGCTAGTCCTCTTCATATCGTTTCTAAAAAGAACGGAGGATGGAGACGCTGTGGGGATTACCGTCGTTTAAATGCTACAACTATCCCTGATAAGTATCCAGTTCCTCATATACATGACGTAACTCAACGGCTAAACGGTTGTACCATTTTCAGTACTCTTGACCTTACCAGAGCCTATCACCAAGTACCGATAGCTCCAGACGATCGCGCCAAGACTGCAGTAATAACGCCCTTCGGTCTTTTCGAATTCAACGTCATGACCTTTGGATTACGCAATGCTGCGCAGACTATACAACGTCTAATGGATAGCGTACTTCGTGGACTTGACTTCTGCACGTGTTACATCGACGACTTATTGATAGCATCGAAAGACGAGGAACAGCATGAACAGCATCTTCGTCTTGTTTTCCAGAGGTTGCGTGAACATGGACTTTCTATTAACTTATCCAAGTGTTCTTTCGGCGTCAGTGAAGTTAACTACTTAGGCTACACAATCAATGAACATGGTGTTAGGCCGCTTGAAGATCGTATTAAGACAATTGCAGACTACCCCAAGCCTAAGACCATTGCCGACTTGCGCAAATTTCTCAGTATTATTAATTTTTACAGACGTTTCCTCCGCAGTGCGGCGCAGATACAAGCCCCGCTACATATTCATCTTCACGGTGCAAAAAAGAATGACAAGCGTCTTATTACGTGGGATAGAGAGGCTGAAGAGACATTTGAGCTATGCAAACAACAATTAGCAAAAGCAACTCTCTTAGTTCACCCACGGGACAATGCTACTCTAGCTCTTCGCACGGATGCTTCTGATATTTCTTCTGGGGCTGTGCTCGAGCAGTACAATTTCGGTCGTTGGGAACCTTTGGGTTTTTTCTCTAAGAAACATACCAATGCGGAAATTAAATACAGCACATATGATCGTGAACTGTTAGCAATTTACAAAAGCCTTAAGTATTTTCGTTATATGGTTGAAGGACGAAGACTGATTATCGTAACTGATCACAAACCATTGATTCACGCTTTTAATCAAAGTGCGGACAAAGCTTCGCCGAGGCAGCTCCGTCACTTGGATTTCATTAGTCAATTTACGACGCAAATCGTCCACGTTAAGGGTGCAGACAACACTGTAGCAGACTGTTTGTCACGTATAGGTGCCATAGACATGCCGACGCTAATATCCGCAGATGAACTCATGGTTGCACAGGCTGCTGATGAAGAACTTCAACATATTCTTCAATCTAATTCGACCAGCTTAAAATTAACAAAAATTCCGCTGACTGAATCAAAGGAAGAAATTTATTATGATGTTTCGATGCAGGTCATTCGACCTTACATCCCATCTTGTCTTCGCAAGAAAGTTTTCGATAACATTCACAACCTGTCTCACCCTAGCGGTAAAGCAACTAAGAAACTTATACAGCGCAAGTTTGTTTGGCCTAGAATGAATAAAGAAATTATGCTGTGGGCTCGTATGTATCTTCAGTGTCAGAGAAGTAAAATAAGTCGTCACCACAAAAATGTGCCCGTACACATTCCTATGCCAAGCGCGCGGTTCGCTCACGTACATATAGATATCATTGGTCCGCTTCCAGTTGTCAAAGGTTTTCAGTATTGCCTGACAATGATTGATAGATTCACAAGGTGGCCTGAAGCGGTCCCGATATCTGAAGTTTCTGCAGAGACTATTGTAGATGCATTCTTCAGGACTTGGATTGCGAGATTCGGCGCACCTGCCACTATTACAACAGACAGAGGCTCGCAATTTGAATCTGCTATTTTTCGAGCGTTTTGTAATCTCATTGGTTCTACAAAAATACGCACGACAGCCTTTCATCCCGCCTCAAACGGCATGATAGAGCGTTGGCATAGATCATTGAAAGCCGCTATCATGTGTCACACGGGATCTAAATGTTGGATCGATATCTTACCGGCTGTCCTACTTGGATTGCGCCCCAGCATCAAAGAAGATTGTGACGCTTCGCCCGCAGAAATGGTTTACGGAACGACGCTAAGACTTCCGGGAGAGTTTTTCGTCGACGACAAAACCGAACTGTCGCAGCGAGCCTTCGCTGAAAAACACAGACAGTTAATGCGCACTGTCAGATCGACCCCCGCTGCTCACCACTGCAATAGAAGAGCTTTTCAGCATAAGACACTATATACGTGTACGCATGTCTTTGTTCGTGTGGCAACTACAGGATCCCTTGTACCACCGTATGAAGGACCGTATAGAATTCTTCGTAGGATATCTGACTACGTGTTCGAAGTCGATATTCACGGGAGCCCTAAAACCATTTCCACAGAAAGACTTAAGCCAGCTTTCTATGAAGTCTTCTCTGAAGATGATGGGAACAAGACCTCCGATCATCAGCGACCAAGTTCTTCAAATCCCCCACCATTCAGAACTTATCCTGGTGCAAGAAAAGTTTCGTGACTCAGCGTCACTGGGAGGGGAGTACATGTAGGGCTCTGAGTTCTGCAGTCACAACTGGCCTACGTCTAGGTTCATGATACTAACGGAGTGGGCTATGGAAATTCTGCTCTCCTTAGCAACGGTTTTGTTGTGAATTGTTTTGTAGCTTTCTGACGAGAAATAAAAACTGTTCTTGAGTTTCATTTACTCAGTATATTGTATTCTAGCTACAAAGAACTATATACTTCTCCCATCTAGTGGTGTACTGGCAGCACTACTTGCAGCTGGGAGGAAGCAGATGTTCTTTTGTTGATACTTGATATCGGGTTGGCGGTTTTACCGTTTTAGTTTGTTTACTATTTGTGGGAGCATGCACGTGAGATAATTTCAACGTGTTTTATAATATTTTACTCAGTGACTGTGGTTTTATTGGTATTTATAGTGTGTATATATATATATTATTTTGTAGTTATATATAAAATGATTTATAAGATTCACATATATATGTATTAGTAATACATACAAAGTTAGTAGGGTCTAGGCCTAAATTAATGTAGGTCATTCTAGTAATTATAGTGTTGAGATTACAGCATGGGAAGATTATCTAGAAGTCGTGCACACAAGAAACGCCCCTCTAAAAGGACACGAAAAGCGCAGCATGCTGTAAAATGCAAATTTGCAAAACAATGTGCTGCAGAAATTAGGCCTAACCTCTATCAAGAGCAGCCAGGTGTATCTAACCTCCCTAATTGTCAGGCAGGTCCATCTGCTATCCATGAGCCTTAGGAAATGTCATCCACCTCTGTATCAACAAGCGCCAAGAAGCTAAAGATGTTTGAAACCACTTCTGCAGGTGAGATTGGACAAGCATTTTCTTCAGATTATTTGTTAGTTCATAAAAATGTGTGGGGTGAACAGTTAAAAAATCTGAAGTGTCATGAATGTGACAATACCGCTTTATAATTGCAAATGAGGGAGAACAATGGGTTTGCAACCAAACTAGTGGTAAAATATATTGCCTGTGGTACAAACTGTGGTGAGACCTTCAGTAGGTACATATCAAAGTCATCTTCACAAAATTGCTAAAGAAACAGATTGCTATAACCAAAAAATCCTCTCCCGGTCTCTCAGAGCAGTATGACAAGCTCACGAAGTATGTGACCCTACACTGAAATCCAGCAATGTAATGGACATAGCAGTGTCATATGATGGTAACTGGTATAAACGTGGCCATATTTCACTGTATGGTGTAGGGTTAGTAATAGATGTATTGACTTCCAAAATTTTGCCATGCATGTTCTTTCACTGCTGCTGATCTAGGTCAAAATTCTCCAGAATACAGATTTTGGTTAGATGGTCATGAAAAATCTGGGGAGTGCACAAAAATTACGCAGGTAGCTCCAATACTATGGAGATGGTTGCAGCAGAGAGGCTATGGTTGAGGACTGAAAATGAATGTAGCATGTGATACACTACAATACTCTCTGATGGGGATGCGAAGACATACCAGCATTTGTCAAAACTGGCTGTGTATGGAGCAGATGTTGCAATAAGTAAAGAGGAATGCATCAATCATGTTGCAAAGAGAATGGGCACTGGTTTGAGAAATTTAGTAAAAGAAAATAAATCTCAAGGTGTTAAGCTTGGCGGGCGGGGTGTTGGAAAATTAAATGAAAATGCAATTGTAAATGGGATGCCTGATGTCAGAGCAATAGGGAGGGGGATTGTTGCAACCTTGGCACATTCAGTGTCGACAGATGAAAAGCCTCATCACGACAGAAGTCCAACTGGACTGGACTTTTGGTGTTTTATAACCGGAGTAAGGCAAAGGGAGAGGAGCCTCATAGTCACCAGAACATGAACTCCAGTTATCAGAAGCAACCCTAATAACACTGTTACCCCTTTACGAACGTCTGTCCAGTCCTGAAGTCTTCAGCAAATGTACACGTGGCGCTACCCAGAATGCGAATGAGTGTCCATTCTCTTATATGGAGAAAATGTCCTAAAGACACATTTGTCTCAAAAATCAAAATTAATATTGCAGTGGCAAGTGCAGTTGCTGAATTTAATATGGGGTGCCTGCAAAGTCAACTTGTAAAAATAACAATTGGGGAGGGGAAATTGACAGAGGTAGCAAAGAATATTCTGGCTAGGTGGGACAGAAAGCGTACTCATACGAGTGAATGGAAAAGGGCAGAGAAACAAAAAAGTGCACAATGAACTAGAAAATTGAACAAAGGTGCAGCAGAAAAGAAAGAAAAGAAAAAGGAAGGCCAAACATATGGTGCTGGGCTGTTCTAGTTATGTAAGTACATTATATGCATGTCTTATTTTAAAAAATTGCCTCTATCTTAAAACTACATTTTTATACCTTCAAAATGCTCTGTGACACATAATTTTCATCTGATTGTTTTCAAATTTGGAAGACACACACTTCGAAAGCTGCTTAAAAAAACTGTAGTTTTCACTCTTTATGTAGAATTTAAAATATTCCTGTTAATGGTTGTTAAAAGTCAAAATATGCAAAATTTTCAGCGGAATAGGCAGCACACAATTAATATTTTTTTTATTTCAACATAAAGTGATTGAAAGTTGAAATGACAACTTGGAATTATTAATAAGTGTATAATAAAGTAGGGAAAAAAAATTTACGGCCTATACTGAAAATGTGATTGACGTAGAGCATTTTGAATTTGCATATCATATCATAATTAAAATGTTGATAACTCAGAAACTATTTGTTCGATTGAACTGAAATTTTGCACAGAATGTTGATTTATTACATTCCTTCAGCAGTATGAATTTCATTAAAATTCGGTAAAAACCGAGTCATATGCCTTTTTGAAATCTATGAATAACTGATGCACTGTATCCTTATACTCCCATTTTTTCTCCATTATCTGTCGAATACAACATATCTGGTCAATAGTCGATCTGTTACACCTAAAACCACACTGATGATCCCCGATAATTTCATCTACATATGGAGTTAACCTTCTCAAAAGAATATTGGACAAAATAGACTTCTTCGTGACACAAAGATGTATTTGGAGAAGTGTGTAAGTTATATTCCCTCATTTTAATACCACCGTCTTACTAGCGTACCGGTCGAGAGGAGCTTCTCGTGTTTAAAACGAATAAAAACAAAACAAAGAAACTCAATGTCACAGTAGAGACTGTCAGCGTTAGGGAATATTTCGCTCCAAAAAGATATGTTGGACAAGATGATGGAATCACAGCCCCTCCATGAGAACGTTATTGGCAGGTTCGCAGCCCTGAAGCTATGGAGAATCAACTTAGTGCAAAGATAGGTAAGCAATAAGCATATGAAGAGTCCACTGCAAGAATGATGGATGTCACTTTCTTGTCGGAAATGAACCAAGACTGTTAATGTATAGCTTAAGACATATAGACTGTACATAGAGAGTTATATGGCATTAACACTGATAGTCATTGTCCAGTAATGATCGGAAAATCACAGTTAAGCTTTGATCGCTAAGCATTTCAAACTTTCAATTGCTTCTCCTGAAAAATATATTCCAAATGACATCCATCATTCTTGCAGTGGACTCTTCATATCTTAATTGACATGTACCGGTAATTGCATTGATAACTGGCAGAAATAAATACAATTAAATCACTTTCACGATTGAAGGGCATGGGAATTTATGGGAGAGAATTACTTTAGTTACATAGACTTCCGATTATCAATGCAACTAGCCTACATGAGCTTTGAAAACCTTGCAACAATTTTGTGCTTCACCTAGTTTTTCAGGCACGAGCCGCTACTGCTGTATACACCCCATAATAATAATTAGGCTTTGTAATTCAGCTACCTATAAACTGGAATGAGTTGTCTGATACAAAGTACATCACAGCGCAGGTACAGATATGTTCGTATACAAAATAGTTACGCATCCTCTCCTCTCATCCTCTAGTACAGCGGTGACCAAAGTGGGTGTCGTGATTACATCGTGTAATCATAGACATTCAAACGGGTACGAGGAGCTTACTGTACATTGCTGTGTGTTTCATTCACGTACTGAAGGCAAGCAGTGGCGGTGTCATGTCACTCTACAAACTGTGTCTCTACAAGCAATAAGAGGTGGTATCGTAAAGAATGAAGAACGTTTTTCTTGTTCTTTCAGACAAAATGTAATAGGCTATTATGTTTACTTTGCTCAATGGTTCAATTAGGAGAATGTATATAGAAACATTAATTGCCACGCTGAATAATGTATTATTATTTTTAATATTATTATTATTATTATTATTATTATTATTATTATTATTATTATTATTATTATTATTACTGACCACTAAGTATGTGTTTCTATAATTCTTCTGTACGTGCATGAATATTGATATTTTTAGATCTTCTCCCTAGAAGGGTAAAATTATTAGGTTTTATTTCAATTTTAATCTTCTTAATCTTTAGATGAGGGTAACTGTTACAACTCTAAAAATTTCCTACTAGGACATAAATGCACATATAACAGTTTTAAAGTTATGCTATTTAGTTTTTTTTTTTTTTTTTTTTCAATTGGAAAGTGTTATATTTTACGTTCTAACAGTTTTCCATTCTCAACTGTTGCTAAAAGCAATGTTCCATTTTGACTTGTAACACTTTCGCACTGAAAATATCCATGCTTCGAGTTTAGATTTTGCACACCTTGCAGTACTTACAATAATGGTAGCATAATGCTGCCTGCATTGTGTTAAACATAATGTTGTTATTAATTTTGTCTTCACCATCGATGTAGTATTGAAATATTAATCATCGTGCATATTCTTACACATTAGTATTTAATTCACTTTAATCCTTCATATTTTATATCCCTAAGAAAGTTCAATGTTGTATATATACTGCATATAAGAATAGTACAGAAACAGAGAAATTAAACCTGCAAGAAAGTTATAATAGAGATATAAAGAAGAGAAACATCAAGGGCTACAAAGACTAAAGATATTGAATCAGCAAAACAGGCTCCAAGCAAAGTTTTGTGCTACTCTGATCTTCAGGTCGTAGGCTACTTCTTTCATCTTGTGGTGAGTGTTCATCTTTATATTATAAAAGAAAACTGTCTGTTACAAACTCACAATATATGAATATGACCACCTCTGTGGTGAGGGTTTTCCTCAACCGTAAGCCAAATGCCAGGAGATTCGGGCCACAATGTCTCTGAATATCACCGGTCTCATTCATCATCGAAATCTTATCCATAACCACTGCCTGCTGGATCACATCCTTTGGCTGTGTAACTGCCTGCTCATTCCTCTTCCTTAGCATTGAGTTTCGTGTGGACATTATTGTCCAGTTTCGACACTAGAGCGCAGCAAGTAACTGCCGTTGAATTGGCTGTACTAAATGTGTAGAATTAATTATACTGTCTTATTTGACATCTTAGAAGTAATTACAGTGTTTGTCAGTTATTGTTTATTAATGATATGATTTTCTTCTTTAAAATAGGCTACATTGGAAGAAAGGAACATTCGGTTTGAAATACATTTAATTTTGTGAGATATAAAACTTGGTTTCCTGAAATAACAATATTAATTATAATATATTTGCAATGGTGTCTTGTTGTGCCCCTTTCTGCAAAGTGCACAGAGGAAAATTGAAATTCAGAAGATTATCATTTCATGAATTTCCATCTAATAGTGAGCTACGGGAAAAGTGGTTAAAGGTTAAATATTATATCAAGAGAAGGTGACAAAAGAGGAAGTAAGTGGATTCCTTCTGATCATTCATGTGTGTGTAGTTTACACTTCAAACAAGAAGATTTTAAAGAATATACAAAATATAGGAAACTGAAAAATTTGTCGATACCAAGTATATTTCCTGGATATCCTTCATACAAGAAACCTTCTAACAAGAGGAAGAGAAAAGTCAGAAACTCAAGTTCATCATTCTCCGAGAAGAACAACGTCTCAAGATTGGCTGCACAATGTCAGGAGGACATTGAAGCCGAATATCGTGAGAAAGACATAGAAGCCGAAATTATAAAAGACAAGGCAGATGTAAACGTATATTCCAGACATATTGCTGTTCATGTAAATACTGTAAGATTAAGTGAACTGGAATACCATAAAAAATTAAATAAAAATCTTCGAGCGAAAGTGTACAGACTCGAAAACAAAATTGTGGAAATAGAGAAGGAACTTCAAGAGGCGAAGGAAGAAATTAATAGCTATACTGAGACAAAGTCAGTAAAAGGTAAAAGGTAAAGGTATCCCTGTAATATGCCATGAAGGCACTTAGGGGACATGGAGGTATAGCCCCATGGTTTCCATGACCTCGTCACTAGAATGAGGTGGTGTGGTCGGCACCACAGGAAAGACCTGTTAATCAATTTTATAGGAGGATGAGTGAACCTCAGGTCCGTTCTGAAAGTTTGGCAACAAGAAAAAATCCTGTCACCACCTGGGATCGAACCCCGGACCTTCTAGTCCGTAGCCAGTTGCTCTACCAACTGAGCTACCTGAGAGAAAGTCAGTAGATAACAGGAAGGAATCAGCACATGATGGCTACAAAATGGCTGCATATATATATACTGGATCAAATTAGAAATTAAAAAAAAAATCGTCCAAAATGGTCCGAGCCAATTATTCGGTACTGCTTATGTTGGCGAATATCGCCTCCTAAAGGCTACGACTTTGGAAGAAATTTGAAATTAATACAAGCACCGTCGCGCAGCATATTAGATAGGCATATGGGCTCAACGGAATATGGCATTGGTGTTTCCCCTTTAATTAAACAGACACTTAAGTTAGAAGCCACAAAATTGAATGAAATTGAGAAAGTAGTTTCTCTTATATGCGATGAAATGGCAATAAAAGAAAGCTTGCTTTATAATAAAGAAAAGGATAAAATTTTTGGTTTAGTCGAAGCTGAAGGAGTTTCTAATAAAGAAATAGGAATAAATCCCGTCTTAGCCAACAAACTTCTGTGTTTAGTTATTCATGGATTATTTACCAAGTACACAATACCGGCAGCATATTTCATGGTACGAAATTTGCAAGGAAATGATCTGCTCTTATTAGTTCAGCAAGTGTTGAAAGCTGTAAAGACTTGGATTTCATGTGCTTCGGCTTGTAACTGATAACCATAGAACTAATACTGCTATGTTTAAGGGTTTAGGCAGCGGAGATCTACAGCCTTGCGTAGCACACCCATGTAACTTGCAACATAATTTATATTTAAGTTTTGATTACTGTCACATCATCAAAAACATCCGTTCACAGTTTCTAGACCAGGATATAGCAGACAGAGAAGGAATGATCAGTTCAAAATTCATCAAGGAAATATACAGGATACAAAAGGACTTAGCTGTGAAACCCATTCGATTTCTAATGAGGAAGCATGTCGAACCCAGTTCCTTTGAGGAAATGAACGTTCTTTATGCTGTACAGACATTTTCACTGGAAGTTACAAGCACTTTGGACTATATGAAGGACAATCATATAGTCCTACGTCTGACATCTCGGGTAAATTTTTCAGAAGCAGGACCAACAATATGTTTCATGAAAAATGTGTACAAATTTTTTACTGTACACAACATAAGCGATAAATTATCTGTTTACAGTATTTTACTCGGCATTTCTTTTCGGGGACGGGGGAGAATTTTTTAATGAGCGCAAAATTTATCACACTTCAAATGGGCCTTTTATATATGGGGAAGTTACTTTGTGGCAATACTGAACTTAATAAAACAGTAGACCAAGTGTCCGTATAACAATTTCATGGATTGGAAGATACTGCAGGAAGATACCACATACTGTCGTTAATTCAAACCGTGATTTCCAATAAACTTGTAGCTCGGTTAAAGGAAGCATATATTTTTTCGTAAATATGTTTAAACTTGTTGAAATATTTTATATAAGTTTCAAATATTATTTTTATTACGTTAATTGATTTTAATAATAATTTTAGTAAATGCCTAAAGCAAGTATAGGCCTACTTGTTTGGATGTAGTATCGCTTAGAAAAAAAATTAAGTTTTAATTTCAGTATTAATAGTATTACATATTAAGCATTGCGGAAGGATTCGGACACCCTGGGCCATCGTTTCCATAAGCCCTTGTCTCTTCTAGTACCTAAGACTTCGTAATAATAGTTATTTTAGGGTATTCTGCATATATTGATAATGTTAATAGTGGTGGGCACTACCTGCCACCTAGCGGCAAAATAACTTTTTTCAAGACTCGCACATAAGCGTTGATTGAGCAGGCAGTGTAAACAGCCATAGGATGTGATCCAGCAGGCAGTGTCCATAACAAATCAGTAATACATATACAGTCGCCATCTAGTTCACAACAATAGAACTAGTCTCAACAATAGTACACAGGCCTTCGGATTTCACCCAGAAGATTAACTCACGATGTGACCAAAGATGATAAAGCGAGTATAAATAATTGCAGGGGAAAATATATATATGAATGACATCACAAACAGCCAGGGCCATTGTTATTTTTGACATGAGGGCTTGGCCAAAAGAAGTTCAAATCAGATTGACACATGTCTCTATAAATTTCTTACTTGTTTGCCAAACACAGTAACAAACCAGGTAATTTTGTTTTTAGACAATTGTGCTGGACAAAACAAGAACAAATTCATTTCCTCATTACTTTTGTACTGCGTAACTAACCTGAGTCATATAATGTCATAACTAGGGAAAGGAAGTTCATGCATTTGCATATTTGTTCTCTATCGTTGTGTGAATATGCTGAAAGATTATCTACATGAATCACAAATTTCTGAATACAATGATATTACTTTTATTGTGCATAAAAGTGCATATTTTGCCTTTTATTTTAACGTTTATGCAGGGAAACTCCATATTATGAATGTTTATTTGTCTTTCCCTCATTTTTAAAAGTGTGTAACCTCGTAAACAAGACTAATTTATGTTTATGAATTTTGAACGTAACGATGACGCCTTCATGGGAAGCCTCTCAAGTTAGCAATTTGTATTCCTTTATTGCAGTCTTTAGCAGATTTCGATAGAACAATGTCCAGTTTAACATCAGTTCCAGGAAATGTAGGAGATAAGTGAACGAGAAAACAGCAAATATTCTTTCCAAAAACCCTGGCTATTATCAGCTTAAAGAAATTCAAGATATAGCCTACTCGAAGGAAAAACACCCCAAAAACCAACAAAATTTCTATAGAACAGCTCCCAGATTTTGTGCAAACCCCTCTTACTTTTTGTGACGTAGAACGAAGTTTTTCGCGCTACAAAGCTATGCTGAGAGACGACAGGCGAAGAATGACAACAGAAAACATACGTCACTGCTTAGTTGTGAACTGTAACAGCATAAATGGAGCATACAGCAATGAGGCAACCACTTCAAAATCCATAGACTAAACGTAAGTTACCTATACCTTATTATTCTGTTAAAATAATCTCTCAGACTGATAATGCATATTTTGTAGCATATTTATCTATTTTTACGGCATAAATGCATACATATTCTTCACGTTTTCAGGGCATGAACTTCCTTTCCCTGGTCATAGCACAGAAATTTTTAATCACAGGTCATACCCAGAATGAGAATGACTGTGCATTTTACTATTGAACGGTGGGGGTGGGAAGAGTTCTTAAAGGTGGACCTATTATACTGCCAACGACGCAATAGGTACCAGTACTGAAATTGGTCAAGAGAAAAGGCAATACCCTATGTACAAAGTCAATGAACTAGATACACCAGACATCTTAGATTTGAAATACTTAACACAACAAATGGAAAATAATTTTTCCAGAAATGAAAATGGTGATAATGTAAACTGGTCTAAGATGAAGACCGTGGAGGTTAGAAAACAGGATCCTTTCGCAATCTCTTTTAAGCACTCCTATGAACAAGGTGATTTAAAAAAAAAAACAAGTATTCGACAAAAAAGGAAAGGCAAGTCTTCTTTAGCAATACTAAAGCCAGCATTTTCTTCGCCTACAGGGATAATTGCGGAGGGGGGGGGGATGGGGGAATTTGCTTGATGTTTGTAAAAGTGGTATCATTCCAAGCATCCATGCTCAATTTTTATAAAACTTTGAAAGTTTCCATTTGGTGTTGAAGAAAATAGAGTTACATTTGACTAACAAATAAACACATGCTTTTTCTCACTACAAGATGCAATTTATTTATTATTATTATTATTGTAGTCATCCTGGTTGGTGTAATTTATTTCTTTTTATTGTTGTAATAATCCTGATACCAACCAATCTCATTTTGTTTCCAAATCTATATTTGACATATTTTTCCATTACATTATCTGAACTTATTACATAGTCATATTAGGAAAAACCTGTTGCAAATAATAAAATATTATGTAATACAGTTACAGTATATCTGAGAAGTTTTGTCTGGATATTTTAATGCGAAAGTATTGCAACTAAAAAAAAAGTCACATAAAAATTACATAAAATAAATACCGACAAAATTAATTTTTTAATAAACTTCATCATCATCATCATCCTTCACGAATTAGGCCTCTGTAGACCTGTTTCGGCCCCATCTAGCAGTCTTCTTAAAGGTCTTCATGGTCGACGATGTCCTCTATGCTTATACTGCATCATAATTTTTGGGATTCTTGAATTTTCCATTCTTCTTACATGATCTAGCCAACTGAATTTGTATCTGCTAATTTTTTCTTCTACTGACTCTACTTCTAATTGTTCTAAAATTTCTTCGTTCCTTTTTCGGTCTAAAAGAGTATATCCTGCTGTCCTGAAAAATTTCATTTCCTTTGCTTTGATTCTGTTCATGTCTCTTTTCTTTAATGTCCAAATCTCACTTCCGTATAAAAGGGAGGGTAATACTAGTGTATTATATATTTTTATTCTTGTACATTTTTGTACTAATTTAGCTTTTACTGTATTGTTTATTATTCCTAGAATTTGTGTAAATTTGGTAATTTTCTTGTTCACATCTTTTTCATTTTGATAAAATATTTCACAACCCATCCTCACCTTCTCGTGGTCCACCCTGTTTCTACCAACGATGAAATGGCGACCGAGTCACAGCGGTATAACTGTTTCATCAAATGCAGAGGAAATGCTGCATTACAAGCCTGTCCAGAGGCTAAAAGTAGCAGCCCCACTACTGGACTACCTAACGATAAGGCTTAGGGAAAATTACATTACTTTCAAGCCTCAAAAAAGCAGTATAAGGATTTAATAAACTTCTATAACAATAATTAATGTATATACCAATTTTCATTGATGTGAGATGATTATCTGATTTACCATCTACAATGGAAACTTTAGGAAAATGTATTATACATCTTTCGCGTGTTAAATATTTTAGTACCTGGTTAACTAGTTTGAGAGTTCTGAAGATGGCCCATAACAGGCTGATACTAGTTAACCAGGTACTGTAATATTTAACACACAAAACATCATAATACATATTAGGAAGTGATATAGTATTAAAAGTTGTGTAATCAAAATGGAAAACTTTAAATGGCTCTACTGAAAAATCTCTATTTTTGAGTTGTAACAGTCTCGTTCTGAGTCATCAAGTTATTTTTCAATATGATATCATTAAAAGCGACATACGCAGCAGATTAAATCGGTTAAGGCACTTGCCTGCCGATCCTGAGTTGTGCTCGGGCGTGGGTTCGATTCCCGCTTGGGCTGATTTCTGGTTGGGTTTTTTCCGAGGTTTTCCCCAATCGTAAGGAAAATGACAGGTAATCTATGTCGAATCTTCAGTCTCATCTCGCCAAATACTGTATCTTCTCACTATCACCAATTCCATCGACATTAAATAACCTCGTAGTTGATACAGCGTCGTTAAATAACCAAGTAAATAAATATGCAGTAGATTAGCTGATTTTCATTTAGTATGCCAATTGAAACTATGTTCAGCTATTCACCCCGATATTGACAAACTGGGGAAAGCTAAAAGGTACTAGCATTCCTCTTCAGAACATGTGCACCACGAATAATAATATTATGCGACTGTCTCTATTATATTATTATACGGAAGGCATTCTGGACTCTCAAGTTTATCATACTGGGGAGAACACTCAGCAAAAAACTCAGAATAGAAATATTGGAGACCCGCGTAACTCCTGTACTGTTATATGGGTGTCAGACATGGTCTCTCACTGCCAAACTTCGTCTCCAAATATGCCAAAGGAAGATGCTGAGAAGGATACTAGGCTTATCACTGAGGGACAGAGTTCCAAACGAAGTGCTACAAAATATGTCAGCAATTAAAGATCCAGCACTGCAAGCCACCAATACCAAATGGAAGTGGGGAGACCATGTTGCAAGACTTAGAGATGGAAGATGGACGCAGAAAGTCACACTATGGGACCCCCGCATTGGCAAGAGATCAGCAGAAGACCAAGAAGAAGATGGACCGACCTCTTCAGTGAACGAGTAGGAAGCCATTGGTCAAGCAGAGCAAGAAATAGGGAAGACTGGAAAAACCTAAGAAAACAAGTGAACAGTGACTAAAACCAGTGCGACAGAAACAAGTGAACAATATCAAAACACTGCAGAATGTGAACCAAGTGAACAATTTCAAGCATGTAAACACCTCTTATGGGGAGTAGCTCACAGCGTGAGACAAATAGAGCTCTCCCTCTATAGGAGGAGGCCTTTGCCCTTAACAGGACATTTTTAGATTAATCATTTCATTTCATTTCAGTGTTCTGTATTGCATTGTGTTACTTACAAACCGCCTTCAAATACGCCACTGGCGACGGCATAGCCAGCGGTGAGTCAAAGTATATCTCACCCCTACTTATGAGTTTCGCATCCCTGTACTAGACCCTTCAGATTCATCCACTTCATCTGATGAAGAACACATAATTTTAGAAATTTATCGAATAACTGTTTTCAAACATTCTTTTTCTGGCACAGATGGACCTATAAAATTGGCTCACCTCCTTCTTGTTATTTACTTACTGTTATCTTATTTATTTCCTCATAGATATAGTGCTACAGTGCTGGACGATCAATAATATCTATTAAAATATTGTAGACCTAGATGTGAAATACTTTTTGTGGAGTGGCCAATGAGTATTATAATTACTCTTATTAAATTTGTAATATCAAATTCTGTATATTTTCAGAAACCTAATCTTGAACATCATACTTCACGTACCGGGACTTCTCATGAAATACCACATAATAGTGACCGGATATTGACTTCTGATGAATATAGTCAGGTATGACCAACATTTTACAATATGACTCAATGAAAGTTCTTAAAATATTGGCTAATGTTGTATTAAGTTGTGAAATAAGAATATTAAAATTACCAACGTAATTCCAAATATGAAATAAAAATGTCATGAAAATGATGTTCTTTGCCATTATACAGCAAGGTATGTTAAATATTTGTCCATTGTAAAATTCTTGCAAATCCAGTTTTCTTCCATTGCAGTATTTTTTCTCTTTGCTGTAATCCTTCCCCGAGATGAATGATAAGAAAGATGATGGTTTGTTTTTAGCCTCCCCAAAAATATATATATATAGACTGTTAAAATTTCTCTCATTTCAATTCCTCAGGATTTGTAAGAGGCTTTTCAAGACACATGCACACACGCACGCACGCACACACACACACGTGTTCTGCCCAAAGGCAGGCCTTTCACTGCAAACCCAGCATTCTCAAATCTTTCCTATTCTCTGCATTCCACTTAGTCTCTGCACATGATCCTTATGCAGTGACACCTCATATATTATTAAACTGACCTTTGAAATGACCTTAAAATTCAAAATATATCATTCAAAATATATCAATCAAAGTAAATTCATGATTAATATTTGAGGAGAAAAATTCGCTCTGGTGCCGGGGATCGAACCCGGGTCCTTGGTTCTACGTACCAAGCACTCTGACCACTGAGCTACGCCGAATTCAATCCACAGCACCGGATCGAATTCTCCTCCTTCAATGTTTCCCTTTGTGGCCTGACTGCAAGTTAGGCATATATGTTGACTAATATGTTCAATGTCAACTGCCATTATACTAGGAGCGTACTCAGCTGAGTGACTTATTTGGCCGAGATTCAGCAGTTAAGTGCACAGTAATCTGTGCAGACATATGCACTGCTAGCTATGAGAATATTATAGATTTATTAATTTGTCATACAGAATATTCTCTGTAATATTGACAATTAATATTTGAGGAGAAAAATTCGCTTCGGCACCGGGGATCAAACCCGGGTCCTTGGTTCTACATACAAAGTGCTCTGACCACTGAGGTACACCGATTTCAATCCACAGCACCGGATCGAATTCTCCTCCTTCAATGTTTCCCTTTATGACCTGACTCCAAGTTAGGCATATACGTTGACGTATATGTCCAATGTCAACTGCCATTATACTAGGAGCACACTTAGCTGAGTGACTCATATCGTCGTTGTTTCTGCAATAACTCCTATGTGCAAAATACACAAATTTTCAGTAGGAGGAAAAAACACATTTATTCATCTTCATACGTATTGTGAATTCTTACATTTTCGAAAGGAAGAAATATAATTACATATAGGAGATTTTATTATTTGTTGTATCACTATTTAAGTTAATTTAATAGAAAAATAAATCTGAAAATCGATAAATATGTCACATAGGAGTTATTGCAGAAACAACGACGACATGTAGCTACACACAGGGTTGCCAGGTGATGAGTGATATTATGGTAACATGATACCGGTACTGAAGTTATCCTTTTCTACCAAAGATTATAATAAATTCTTACACTACGAAATATGCAGTTTTATTTTTCACTAAATAAACTCAACCTTAAACCAACAATTCTCTTTATGCCTCAAAACCTTTGATTAAACCAGTTTCATAAAGTTGAAAAATTAGACAAGCTAAATGTACAAAATTGTGTTTGTTTTTGAGCAACATTAAACTGACACTGAGAATTTATTTTAACAATACGATAAAATTAAAATTCAGTCATTCAACATTATTCATCTCATATCTATATATAATCAGCTCATGATCTTTGTTATTCTATCAGAATAAATCACAATCTTAACTAATCATTACAGCACGCAGACTTATGATGTGGATTCGTTTCAGCCTAGCAAAATCTTTAAGTGCCACGGCCGATCTTCACAGGAAAAGGAAAACCTCTTTTAGAATTTCAATAATTTCACCAAAATCCCACAATATGCACAAAAGAAAAACTCAGTGGGCTATAATTCAATTAGTTTTAGAGAAAAACCCAAGTACAGTGGCCAGTTTACCTTCACATCATGGGTTGAGATATAGGCCTATGGTTCCCAAACATGGACACCAAGCCTTTCCGGTCTGAGCTGATGGCTCCAGCTCTAGTCAGCTACTGTACAGACTGACTCAGTCTGCACCATCGAACTGGCGGCCAAAGGGCCATCGACGCATGCGCGTAGAAACGAGAAAACATATCAGAATTTACCACATCGAAAATCTTTCTCTGAACGCACATGCTCTAAAATTATAAATAAACAGCAATCACACATGTCATTACATCCTGCCGGATTACAAAGACAAATCATTCATACACATACCGTTACAATATCAATATTTACAAAGCAGGGGATGCTTGGATTGTTTTTTTTTTAACGGCAGGTCTGCAGTTCTTAACTAATCATGTACAACAGATGGCGAGGGATAAAGATTTTTGTTTGTCATGTAATTCAACGTTTTCGAAGTTACATGAAATTCTGTCCTAACCTTGTATGCATTAAAAGTAAATATGTCGGTTGCTACATTAACCATTTTTTTAGTAGGTTATTTTACGACACTTCATCAACATCTTAGGTTATTTAGCGTCTGAATGAGATGAAGATGATAATGCCGGTGAAATGAGTGCGGGGTCCAGCAACGAAAGTTACCCAGCATTTGCTCATATTGGGTTGACGGAAAACCCCGGAAAGAACCTCAACCAGGTAACTTGCCCCGACTGGGAATCGAACCTGGGCCACCTGGTTTCGTGGCCAGATGTGCTGACCGTTACTCCACAGATGTGGACTTAACCATTGTACAGTATCGTTTACTCTCCGTTGCTTACACTCCCACTCCCCTTTGCGCTGCATATGTCTCGACATTGTGAATTTTCTCTCTTCATTCAATTGCACTTTGGAATTTTTTTCAATTTCACTTGTCGACTATTGATTGCTTCTCAGTTGGGATTATAGCCTGGTTCGTTACGAATCATTTACACAATTGTGAGCGTTCTATCACTTCGCATTCTCGAGTTACACTGCCAAGGCTACTATGGGACCTGCCAATTCGTGCCTAAACTTCCCCTCTACCGCAGTGAAGATAGATGATGTGACTCACTCAACTCAATGATACGTTGGATACATTTACCCTACTGTTGGTCTCCATTTACTTTATTGGAATGTGTCGCGTAGTTTAGGAATTATATGCATGACAAAACTGGCCTGAAAATGTATCGACCGAATTTCTGGGATATTACTTAGTGTTGAACAGAACTTATACACGCTAAAAAAAATAAGAATGGCTTTAGTATAAATTTTCTGGCTTAAACACATTGGAGATTTGAAAGTAGGCTCTATTAATATTCTTCCAGCCTGTTACTGACCAGAAGAAACTAATACACAGGGAATAGGGGTTGCCAATTTCAGCTCTAGAACAAATATTCAACTCAATATCATTAAATGATACAGTGAGTCTACTAGAGCTTAATATTCATAGAGTGAACAGTAAGTAATATCCATAATTTCAGGGAGTTGTTTGAGATATTTCAAACAAAACAGTTTAATACAATTTTGCTCGTTTTTGCTTCCTTTTGGAGATAAAAATTTTTTTATATGAAACATTTCATAGCATGTTTTGGGAAAGCCACTGATTTAATCCCAATATACTCAGTCAATTTAAGAGAGCAATGAATAAAATTATGATAATGAATGATTGAAAGAATTTTAGTTTTGTTCTTCAAATGTGCACAAATTTAATCCGGATAAATGTAAGATTGTTGTTGTTTTCTAATGCCAGGCATATGACAATAAAGTCATTTGACCTCTTGCACTCCAATATTTTTCAAAGATATTATCATGGTCAGCCACTGAAGCACAGATTTTGAGGTGTTCCGAATCCATTTCTTGGTTTCAGTTGCACAATGGGCAGTTAGGGGACTGATATATTCCAATTCTATGCAGGTGTTTGGCCACATAATCATGGCCTGTTGCCAATCTAAATGCAGCTACAGACGATTTTCGTGGTAAATCGGGAATTAACTGTGGATTATGATGCAGAGAGTTCCATTTTTTCCCCTTGAGATTGTGTTATCAAATTTTGTTTGTTGAAGTCTAAGTATGTAGATTTAATAAATCTTTTCACAGAGTAATACGTAGATTTAGTAGCAGGCTTGTTCTCTGGAGATCAAGGATCCATCGGTGTATAAATGAAGCCAGTTTTGTGGAGGGTACCTAATATTAATTGTCTCTAAAGACAATTGTTTCATTATTTCAGTGTTTACTTCTGATTTCAGTATTTCTTCTGTTAAATTTAGATTATATTCTATATGTAATAGAGTTAAAGGGTTTGGTTTAATTTGTAAGTTTTCTTTTAAATTCGGGATATTGATTTTCTGTTTTAATTCTTGAACCATGGATATAAAACTTTTTTGAGTTTTCAGTCTACAGAGAGGACTGTATGAATGCCAATTGTTTCCTGGGAATCTGATAAGTTTTTCATATTGAATCAGTGCTTTTTCTTCTATTGTCATTTTGATGCTGTTAATATTAGTGAGGAATCTCATAGAATCTATGGAGTTGTTTTGATTCTACCAGTAATGGCCTGTGAGCTTGGTTTTGAACATATTCTACTTCGTTTATGACAGGTGAAGTAATTAAAATTTCTCCGCAGTATGTCAGCACTGACTGTATAAACATTTTGAATGTAGTTTATGAAGTATTCCTGGAGCATCCCCAATTCTTTCCTGCTAGATTGTAAAATTCTTTTGCTGAACGAGAACGAGAAATTAATGATATTACTTATGGTTCAATCTGTATAAGGAGAAATACAGAAAATTGATTTAAAAAGCAATGGAATATATGAGGCACTGCGTATAGCAGGGGTGAACTCAACAAAGAATCACGATTTCAAGTTTGCTCCTAATACAACGTATCCACAATGCCTCATACTCTTTCCAGCATAATTATTACTATTTTCTTTTCTTCTTCATAGCTGCCGAGTGGTGCATTGCAGTTATCTGATTCAAAGGAGGATCTCCTATAAGATATTCTGCACAACAGTCTTGCTAAGGAAAACAAGGAGATTCTAAGACTGAGAAAAGTACTGGTATTGAAAGTAAGTAATACTTTAGTATATATAAGTTACATAAATCAAAATGTATGTTGCTGACAGACCTTTTATAAATGTTATAACACTGGCTCTTCATCTGACAAACATTTATTGAAATCAATTTTTAAACACATACTTCTTTACTTTGTAGACAAGATATATTCATATCAGCTTTGGGACTGTAAGCTTTCCATTAAGAACTTTATTTTATTTCACTTCCACAAGGAAATACGTATGTGTTATTATTATCTGCTTTATACCCACCTTCCTTTTAGTACATAATAATGAATTGACACACATATCAGTAGAGCCCGGATTTTATGTAATATGGAAATGAGAAATATGTACTGTACATAAAGTGGCAAAATATGTAGATAAATATGTAATAAATAGGGCAAGGTAATTAATGATTTTGCATCTTTTTCTTATGAAGGTTTAAACATTGCTAGCATATATGGAAATGTATGACATTAAAAACCGGGTTAAATAAAAGCAATTCGTTAGGGCATTTTTTTGCATTTTCATAATTTTTTTACGGATGTCATTTTTTAGCAATTTTTAGGTCATTTTGAGCATTTTTTACACTTTTTAGGAAGGCTGTGACATTATTTGTATTTGATTTGAGATTTTTATTATAATTCAGTATTTTCCTTGTCAATACAATTTCTTGGAATTAAGTAGATGTTTGCTAGCTTCTACCCCTATTTTTCAAGGTATGTGCATAATGAACTTGCCCACTTCTAGGAGCATATGCTAGCTTGTACCCCTATTTTTCAAGGCATAATGAACTTGCCCACTTCTAGGAATTTACCCACACTCCCACAGAGATTCCTTTCTCCAGGTAAACTGGCATTGTTATGCTGTTAATTGAGGTGGTCAGTTGTTTCTAGTCGTCTGTGTGAACAGGTCAAGAGCAAAATGCCTAAAGTAAAGGAAACTGCTAGTGTTAACTTAAAGGCATTTGTTTCAAAATATGGAGAAAATATTTTTTCAATGGACGGTCGTATTTTATTCTGCAAGATCTGTGATGTGAGAGTGGCTGCTGAAAAAAAGTTTATGATAGAACAACACATGTCACTGGAGAAACATAAACGTGGCCTGCAGAGACTTGAAAATAAATCCAGTGTAAACTTACAGCAAATGCTTCTGGGGGATACGTGTTCAACGTTTTCGCCATTTTGTGAGAAACTATGCGAAGCTTTTCTATCGGCTGATATTCCACTTCACAAACTGAATCATCCTAAGCTGCGAACTTTCTTAGAAGAGGAGACCGGAAAATTAATTCCAGATCCCAGAACATTGAGAAGAACATACATAGCTCGGTGCTATGACAAAACTTTGAAAAAAATAAGAGAAATGATTGGAGAAAGAAATGTATTCGTATCCATTGACGAGACAACAGACTCTATGGGCTGTTATGTAGCTAATGTTATTGTTGGAGTTTTAGAAGCACGCAGCCCTGGAGAACAATTTCTACTACATTGTGAGCATCTGGACAAAGTCAACTGCTCGACGATCAGCTTAGTATTTGACCATGCATTGAGAATACTTTGGCCTGATGGGATTCGAAATTCCAATGTATTGCTTTTTATAACAGATGCAGCACCCTACATGATGAAAGCAGCTGCTTCTTTAAGTGCACTGTACCCAAAAATGGTACATGTGACGTGTTTAGCGCATGCATTACACCGGGTTGCAGAAGAAGTACGTGCAAATTTTCCTGAAGTGGATAAATTAATTGGATGCGTGAAGAAAGTATTCTTGAAAGTCCCCTCTCGAATTTCAGCATTCAAAACAGAAGCTCCAGAAATCCAATTGCCATTTTCACCTGTTTTGACTAGATGGGGAACATGGCTCCAAGCTTGCAGTTATTATTGCAAGAATTTCGATGTTGTGAAGAAAGTGGTTGATTCTTTTGATAATGGTGAGTCAGTGTCAATAAAAAAGGCGCAAGAACTGTTAGCTGATAAAGAAATTGCTGGTAAACTTTCTTACATAAATACTAATTTTGGATTCCTTCCTGATGTCATAACTGCACTGGCAAAATCCCAAGTGACATTAGTGGAACAGCTACAAATAGTGGATAAAGTGGTGAATGATTTGAACCGTGCATGTGGTAAAGTGGGTGATGCAGTGTCAATGAAAATGAAAAACTGTCTAAGCAAGAACAGGGGGTACACAACATTGTGTTCAATTGGCAGAGCTTTGTCTGGTGACAATTTTTCTCTTCCTGACTGTGAATTAAATCCAGGAGATATTGCTTGCTTTTAGTTTGCTCCAATTGTTTCCGTTGAAGTAGAGAGAAGCTTTTCCGTTTATAAGTCGGTACTAGCAGACAATAGACAATCATTTTTGTTTGAAAATCTCCGCCAAGTTTTGATTGTTAACTGGAATTCAAAATTGTTGTAAAAGTGCACTTGAAATGAATTTTCTGCAATACAAGGTACTGTAACATGGATTTTTTTAAATTTTATGTAGTTCAGTAATCAAGTGAGTACTTAACGTAATTAAAAGTATTTTCATTGGCAATGCTTTACTTTTTATTGGTCATTTTTTTGTTTTTTTAGGTCATTTTTTGTATTTTTTAGGTCATAAATGCATTTTTTATTTTGCATTTTTTACCAATTTATAGGTCATTAAATGCCTTGCCCTAGTAATAAATAAAAAATATGTAACTTAAAAATTAAACTTTATTGGATGTATTTTTGCACACTAATGAAAAATTACAGGTGCACATGTGATTCAACCTCAATTAATTATTGTTTGGTGGCGCAATTAATAATTGAATATTTTTTTCCATATTTTTTGCTGTCATTGATCGTCTCGTCAGTGGCAACCCATAAGTAGAAATCATCAAGTTCAGCTCTAATCGTTTCCATTGTGTCAATGTAGCAGGAGTTCAAATAATTTTTATGGAGTATTGATTCATGCGAAATATTGAAGTTGCGGTATTTGCGTAGGAAAACTTGAAACTTTGGAACTCCAAGTTTATACCATGGTATGTTTGCAGCAATCATTGCCACGCACAAATTTTTATTAAATTCACTGGTACAAGACGAAGAATGTTGCACCACCACTTGTGTAACAAGAACTTGTTTCTTTTCAACGGAGCACGTTTTTTATTTCTCACATGAAGTTCAATTTTTAAATGCTGTTCTAACTGTGACTTCATGGAGCAACCAATGTGTTCGCCAAACACTTTGCATAGCACGATTTTACCGTCGTAGTAAAGGAATCGTCAATTGAAATCCAGCAGTAGACTAGCTATTTGTATCACCTGATGTCAAAATAAGCTTCATAAGAAAACAGAAAAAAAAAACTATTGTTTTCTTTTAGAGCAATTGATTGGAGATGTTTGTGGGAAATGGTTATACCCATAGGGTAACTTTCACTTTTTCCTTCACCGCGTTAGCAGTACAATGACCCACCCTTCGCAGTGGTATTTGTTCCTACTTTACCGTTACTTCTTAAGGGATATACACACTATTAGCATTGCAAACAAATGTCCATTTTTTCACAGAATACGTTACTATTTTCAATTATTAAATTATATTTACGCACTGGAGACGAAGAAATAAGCTTTATAAACAATTTTAAAACATATAACTTAAGAATTAAGTAGAGGGAAAATTGGTGAAAAAAATGTGTATTCTTTCAAAATATGTGAAATATGCCAAAATATTTATTATGCACCAAAATGTGTAAAAATATGTAACTTTAAAACATTGGAATAATGATCTCTTTGATATGATTCGCCAACATTTTAGCTTTCCTTATAGCTACATACAGTGATGGACAGAAATATTCGTATGAACCCTTTATCTTCATTAAATTAAACATTCTGACGAATTAACGTTATAATTGTACTAATTTTTCTTTTTATCATAACATAATTCCTTATTGTTTCTATCTATAGTGAGGATCACGTAAGTTCAGTTCCCAAACAGCAAATATTTCCGTCTTGTCAGTGTTGCCAACTGTTACCAGATATCACCACATGTAGTAAAATCACGATCCTATGTACTGAATGACTTCTTTACTCACCGTACTTTACCTTTATGTTGGAAGGTTATTCTAAATAGTTTCAATTATAATTTCTAATATATTTTCGTAGGCAAACTATATGAGAAATGGAGGAAATGAATCACATGAGAAGTGTATTGATATGTTCTATTCTTTTATTCCTTTACATTATTATTAGTATTAGCATTAATAGGTTACTAGACGTAAATATGCAACAAAGTATAGTATATAATATAATATTTAAGAATCAAATCTGTTCCAAGACCAATTAAATTATTGTCACTTCACTTCAAAGATTCCAGCGTACATATACTGTACTTCCTAAAGGTAGATAAATTAATAACCAATTGACTTTTGGTTGGAATTCGAATGAACTTCTGATTATCTTTTGAAGTTAGTAAGGAAATGGATAATACAACTAGGCTAAAACTGAAATAATAATAAATCAACTTACAAAAATAATTTTGGTCCTTAAAAGCCATAAGTAATTTCACTTCTAGATACCTTTTTAAAGATTTCATTTGTTTGTAAATTGCTTAATAATGTTACACTTACACTTATTATTTCTGCAACTCCACGTCTGTCATTGAAAAAATGTATGATACATAACTGTGAAGTCTCTTTTTGGCTTTTGTGTCCTAAATTTAAATAAGAAAAAAACAAATGATTCAAGAAATGTGAGTTGGTGAAAATTAAGTACTCAATTAATAAAATAATTACTACCAAAAGAGTATTTTATTAATTCCATACAAAAGATGGATTACACAGAACAGGTAGCCAGAAATCATACATTTATACACAACATACAGCATGAAACGATCATCCAAAAATGCTTTTTGTACACAATAACATCTTTCAAACGAAGTGAAATAGCCAATAAGTTCAATAAATATTACGCTAATAAGTAATAACTATAATTAATAATTATCTACAAGCTGTAAAAGGGAATAAAATAGTATATTGTTGAAATTAGGGGGTTATGGTTTATTATGTATATTTATAATTTTAATTACTTTTTCTACATTTAATTATATTTTAATTTCTATTAGATTAGTTGGTGGTGTGGTTGTTAGTTTTATCTGTGTACGTCAGACTATTAAGGAAAAACTGAAAGAAATATTAAATCTACAATCTACTTTATATAACAATATTTAATCAATAACTGAACATTACTATTAATTTAATAACATAAGACCCAAAACATCTCCAAGTCCAGACAATACACATGCTGATTTTCTTAAACATGTTGGCAAACAAGCAAACTCACTACTTTTATCTTGTAATCTCATCTAAAGTACAATATCTGTCTGGAGAAAATCTATCATAACATCAATTTTGAAAAGCAATCATTCAACTAATATCTTTTTGAGTTATCGGCAGATACCACTTACTAGTATGATAACCAAAATTATGGAAGAGATGATTTCATAGATTGAATTGGTTCCTGGAATCTAGTAACTAACTTTCATCTTATTGAGTTGACTTTAGAGAATTACATTCAACAAATGGACAGATTTTAAATTTTAGTCAAGATATTAAAGATATTTTAAACAGAAAACAAAACACCTTAGCAATTTTAATTTATTTTAAAGGATCATATGGCTCTGTAGATATAAATCACTTAAGAAATTACAAACTTAGGGTGTCCATGATAAAGTGTTACACTGGGTCAGTGACTTGATTATTTGATTCATTGTCACAAATATGTAAATAGAGACAGATTCATCTGGGCTTCCCACATTGTTGTTTTCAGGAATACATTTTCCAATATTAAAGTCGATGGTCTAACTAAAGAAATAGATCTTATGATAATCTCATCATTTGCAGATAATATGGTTGTCTAGAACAAAAAATCACAGTCCACAAATTTTAATAAATTGAGCCAAAATCCCAACAGACTTTTTGACTCTACTTGGAGAACTCAAACTTGCTCAATTAAGGGAAACTTTACTAATAAAACACAATCCCAAGTTATTTGAAAATGAATAGTATATAAGTTAACCTTAACAGATGATGTTAAGAAATGTGATACTTCTCCAGACATTTTAAAAATCATTAGAAACGATAAATGATCTGGTCAGTGAGTGACTACATACAGTATTTTTTAAAGATGGATCCTGTTTACCAAGCTATAGATGTAGTGGTTTGTAGTACAATACCAGTATATTCCCTTTTACAGGGAATTATATTCAAACACTTATTTGCCCCATTTTAACCGTGACAATGCTTTTTAGTTCTTTTAAACATTCTGGTTATTGTATTGTGTTTGTGTTTAGTGAAAGATTTTAGGTAAGGCGCAAACAGCCATAGTAGCTGACGCGCCCTTTTTAAATGCCACTAACTAACTAACTAACTTCAAACACTGACTAATTTTGATAGTGAAAATTTAGATACACTTTTAAGCTTACAAAATCTCCAGTATCAACTTCATAAATCTGAGAAGGCTGTCATACTATCAGATTCAAAATCAGATATTCTTGCTGCAGTATTGGACGTAACAGCATGAACTCTCAATATTTTACAGTGTTTTAAAATTTCAAGCAAAATGGTCGAATTACATCGACGACTGGTACTTCCGTGGATCCATGAACTTTATGGAGTGGGAGGTAATGAGGTAGCTGAAAGGAAGCAAAATTACTGTAATGTTATCTATACCTGCATCTTACCACACTGTTAAAAGAATAACAAGATCAGAACATGACAATGTGGTAACAAAAATCGGAATGATTCTAAAGCAAATGAAAAAATTGCAATAGGCCATCCGGCATCCGCTCCACGATGGAGGAAAATCCTCAGAAGAAACCAACGAATCAGACCAAATGGGGGATCCAACCTACCCTCGAGTGCAGCTCTAAATTTGCAGGCCAACGAGTCTACCGACTAAGCTACATTGGTGGCTCCACTAAAAATATGAGGTACATGGCACTCAGATTATTAAATTGACAAACCTAAACAATTATTCATCAGTTAAGCTATAAAATATAATACACAGCAAGCAAGTTAATTCAATTTAAAAGTATCATCATCATCATATCCCTCACGTATTAGACCCTACAGGATCTGTTACGGTCTCATGCCAGCGCTTTCGTGGTCTTCCCAATTTCCTCTTTCCTCTTGGTACATACGTAAGAATCTGTTTAGGCCATCTAGTGCGATCCATCCTTTCGACATGTTTTTTCCACTGAAGTCGATATTGTTGAACAAAATTAACTATAGATCCATTTTGAGTTCCTGCAATATGTCCACATTTTTACGGTGTTCCAGCAAAGAGCATCCCGCTGTTCGTCTCATGAACCTCATTTCCGCTGTCGTCAGCCTTTGCTCATCAGCTTTTCTGATTGTCCATGCCTCGCTACCATAAGTGAGGACCGGTCGAGCTAGTGTTTTATATACCTTTAGCCTTGTATGTTTCTGAACATGGGAGGATTTGAAGACGGCATTAATGACGCCAGTGATTTTTATAAATTTAGATATTTTGTTTGACATATCTTCATCAGTGATGTAAGAGAGGTTATAACCTTAAATAGTTAAATGAGTTAACACGTTCAATTAAAGTATTATTTATCATGATCTTACTTGGAATTGGGTTCTCTCCCGAAAATGCCATGACTTTTGTTTTCTCTTTTGAGATTTCCATATTGAAATCAGAGGCGATTATTTGCAAATTATAAATGGCTCTTTGTAAAGCATCCTCTGTTTTAGCGATAATAACCTGATCGTCGGCAAACATTAGTGTATCGAGAACTGTGTTTCGATTAATTTGAATTCCAGCATGATGACTTTGCCTCCAAATGTATAAAATATGGTTCATATATATAATAAACAACAGAGGGGAAAGACCGCACCCTTGTCTAACACCTTGGTTGATGGAAGTCCAGCTAGTAGTTCCGCGTTCAGTTCTTATGGCAATTTCATTTTGTTGATATAAATTATAAATGGAGAGAATGATTTGGTTTGGCACATGATCATAGCGTAAAATCACTAAAAGTTTATTTCTATCAACTCTATCAAAAGCTTTTATGAAATCAATAAAAGCTAAGTGGGTTGGAATATTAAATTCTCTGTGCTTTTCAATTAAAATCTTCATGGTGAAATAGCTGTCACAACATGATCTTCCTTTTCGGAATCCATTCTGTTCTTCAGTGATTTTGTCTTTGTAAAGATGTGATAGTTTATTTTTGATTATGGCTGTATAGATCTTATATCCAGAATTGAGAAGACTTATACCCCTGTAATTTTCACATAGTTTTTTGTTTCCTTTCTTATAAATGGGTACTACAATGGCTTTTTGCCAACTTTCTGGGGGGTTTAATCCTGCCCATATATTGTTTAAGAAATATAAAAATCGATAGGTAAATTCTTCTCCAGCGTATTTAAAAAGCTCGAAATTTAAATTATCTTCACCTGGGGCTTTCCCGTTTTTTAAACATTTATATACTTCAATGAGTTCATCATAAGTAATAATATCTGTTGTGTTGTTGTTGGAAAGTATAAAAGTATAAACAATTCAATCAGTTGAAATATACAGAAATTGATAATACATATCATGCAAATTACTTCAAATTACAAGCATAAACAATTCATCACTTGTGGTATACAGCCTACTATTTAATTAACAGCACATATAATTCATCAGTTAAGCTATAGGCCTACAGTCTACTATTCAATTTACAGCATATATAATTAATCAATTAAGCGAACCAAAATATAGTACAATACATAGTAAAATAATAAACCTAATCTAATAACTGAACTTCTATGAAAATCTACAGTGGCAGTACTCATATTATCACAGGCCATGATTGTCTCAAATATTTACAAAACTGATATTTCAGAATCTCCCAGTGCCATTTCTGAAATCTCAATGAAGATATGGATCATTGTCTTGACTGTCCAAATTTACACAGCTTTCAATCATCTGGTTAAATATTGGAGTGCAAGATAACAAATGACATCAACTGCAGAACACTTGGTATCAATCAAACAACAACTTCATTACATTAAGGGGGGGGGGGGGGGGAAACTGAAAGAATTAATTGTATATAGACACAACACATAAGACAAGGCCGCTTCAGGACAGTAATTGGCAAGGCTCTGTTGTCTTAGGATTCTTATGTAGATTCAATTTCACCTGAAAGAAAAAAGTAGCATCTATAAGTATGCCTAATCATGAGAAATAAGAGAAACAGTTGCAATAGTAGTAGTAGTAGTAGTAGTAGTAGTAGTAGTGATAGTAATGATGATAATAATAATAATAATAATAATAATAATAATAATAATAATGACTGTAAAGTATGGAAATTAATATTGCAATGTAATATCAAAAGGTGATTTCACACCATCAACTCTTATCATTTAGTACAACAAATCTATTATATTCAGTTGCAATCACCAGTAGCTGTTCTTTCCTCCATTTTGTTGTTGGCTGATTTTCCACAAGTCTGCTATGATATGCAGCACTATCCATGACAATAACGCATTGCCCTAATGTTCTCAGGTCAACAACTGTGTTTGCACCCACTTCTCAACTAAGGGCCATTCATAGCACTATGGTAATCCTGACTTTTCTTTCAATTGCATGAAAAAATTAAATCAGCACCTGCAATAAAAATTATGCCTGGGCATATAATTACATCACATGAATTCACAGCATTTAAATAAAGAAAATAAAACATAACATAACATGACATGAGATCCTCTTTGGTGAAAGGCTTTCCCACGTTTTTATTTAGTCACCAGTTTTTATATTTTTGTACCCTGATTTAAAACATTACTCTTGCCAAATTTATGTAAAATATAAATCAATATAACTTACCGAGTATAAATCCACCTTTCGTTCCGGCATCTAATCTTCCACCCTCATTTGTTGGTCTACGAATAACACCATTCATGTCACTGGAAACTTCACCTGGTTTATTCCATGAATAAGTGGGTGATCCTACTTAAAAAAAAACAGAGAGAGATAAGCAATTCACATTGACACTCTAAGAGACACTAAAATTTTAAACACAGGAAAACCGTTCAAGAATTTTATAACTAACCTCTAGTTATAATATGAAACTATTAATTGCAAAATATGTTGTTCCCACCTGAATTCATTATTAGTAGCCTATATTAATTGCAATTTCATATTCCACATAAGTGTTAACCTATTTGTTAGTAAAAAATTCAATCACTCAATGTCTCACAATACATTGAAATTTACCATTCATAAAAATCCAAATCTCATCCAAGAATACTACGGGCTTAGGGTTCTCACGCTCCACACTTCTTATATACTCTCTCAAAAACGAATAACATCACTTTCTCGTACATGTGTATAAGGATCCCCTTTGCTCCATAGAAATTTCATCTCTTTCAAAATTTTTTTCACCGGTGATAAGGATCCTCTAAATAAATATGTTTCATAATTATCATTCATATGTTCCACAACTTTTGCTGCTGTTAGTACTTCCCCTGTAACAATAAATGAAAATTATGCCATATTTTTATACATATGACTAATATCAGAATTACATTACATAAATCAACACAATAATTCCTGTAACTTCCCTACCTTTATGTAACTTGTCATAAATAAATCTCGCAATTGCATCTTTCGTAAAATCATCAGCATCAGTCACTGGATGTTTACGTAGTCTATGTTTTCCTGGTGTCACAAGTGGGGTCCCCTTCTGTGAATTTGTTATCACTTTTCTAGCTGTAATATCAAACAATAACATAACACTTCTAAAAATTGTTATATCATAAAATTCATGCATGATACCAACATTTACAGCTATATGAATAGAAAATGATCAACATGTTAGGTTGGGTCTACGATAGGTTTAAGTAGGCTAATATTTAGGTAATTCTCCAGAAAAGCTACATCAAAGAAGGCATAATTTTATTTTGTTTAATTGATTTCTGTGATATTTACATAGCGATAAACACGTGGTTTTAGTTCACAGCCACAAATACTTTCAGCACAAAAATCCTTTGACACTTACCTGTATATTCTAATGCACTGTTGTATTCCCTCCCTCAAACTTGTTACTAATTACCAATATAACATGCGAGAAGTCCAGGACGAAGAGAAATGGTTAGTTTCCCAGTAGTGCGTCCTCGCCCTCTCGAGTGTTATATCTTAACAAGTACTTTGGATGGGGTAGCTTTTCTGAAGAAACACAATATTTAATATTACTTAGACCAGTCATGAATAAATTATTTAGCCAGAGTCAACGTTCCTATGCTTTATAGAGTATGTTATATAGTTATTATATAAAACTGAATTATTTTTAAGCACCATAACAGACCAACATTCATGTAATATTTGCTGGAATATCAAGTTAATAATTACAATATGACTTGTATTTTCTTCGGCCGATGTGGCATGTAAATTGTGATCTGAACGGTTAATTTAATACCAAAAGAGAAAACTGGAAATTTACTTTCGTGCTGTTTGATTATTTGCTCGTCTAATTTGTAAATGTATTTAAGCTACTGCAGTATTACAGTATCTTAAATGTATTTAGTTTGGAAAAAAGAAAATCACTGACTTGATTAAACATTTAGGCCTAATCTAAAAATTTGTTTTGTTTGACCACAATCATGAAATTATTAGTGCAAACTCCTAAAACTGAATACCACTTTGAAATGTATGCTTAAGAATACTTACTCCTAATAATTTTGCTATTCTGGTTGTAATTGCTGTCTCCATTAGCATAATTCCTTCTTCATTACCTTCTTTCTTCAACTCATTATACATGTGAACTACAGATTTCTGAAGCGTACTCTGAATGCCACACTTTTCTTCCTTGGAGGAGTCACTGCCACACTATTTCATTTTTTTGATATTGTAATAAAAATCTAAACACGAAAGAAATTCATTAAAATGTGAAATAATATTTCTATCGATTACCCACGTGCATTATCACGCCCAAGTATATTATATTTATTCGTACTTATCTGACTATTCTGGAATTATAACCACAACGCAACACATAAAATAACTATTGTGCATTAATATTAATACTAATATTAATTAATTATTAATAAGTTCGAATTTTACTATCTTCCAGTAACCGACTCAGAAACCTAGTAACTATTAAATTTTCAAGAACGCCACTACTGACGCCGTTTAAAACGAGTACGACAGTAACACCAACATAACAGTTACAAAAACACTACCAGTTGTATTTGTCAGTACCGAAATTCGAAACGAAGTTGGCAAAAGAAAATTCAACCTTCAAACTAGAAAATCACCATAATCCACTAGCATATGTAGTAATGGGGGAAAAATGGTTAGGTTTCACCCTTAGGGTATCAAGTTACCTGGTCTTCCCTATATACAGAGAAATCGGTGTCAAACTGAACATAAAGCGACTAGCAATCGTTTGAACCATAATATGCTAGGACAGGATTATTCGAATATTGCAATCGTGGAGACAAACTATACAGTAAAAATGCTGTATACATTCGCTAGTGCTTCAACCATCGTTTTGATGCAGTCGATAGACAAACGAGTCACAATATTCTCCTGACACGCAAAGCTGTAACACGTGCTAGTGTAATGGGACGTAAAGGTAAAGAGACAACTATTCAAGAAAGAAGAATTACTGTATTATAAATTTACACAAACAACAGAAGACGTATGCCGAAATTGCAAATGCTGTCAACAGAAGCTGTTCTACAGTGTGTAGTATTATAAAAAATGTTAGAGAACGGAAGACATTAATAAATAGAGAGCGCACAGGTCGTCCACGAAACAGGGAAGAAAGGGAGATTATTAAGACAGTGAAGAAAAATCCAAAGGTGAGTGCATCAGAAATAGCAGCTAATTTACAGGACGATTTTGGTACAGATGTTCATCCTAAAATGGTAACTAGAGCTCTTCACCGGGCCGGGTACAATGCCAGGGTGCCATGGAGGAAACCCTGTATAAGTAAGGTAAATAAATAGAAGAGACTACTGTTCGCAAATGAATTTGTCGACAAAGCTGCAGGGTTCTGGAACAAAGTTATATTTTCAGATGAAAGTAAATTTAATATATTTCATTCTGATGGGCGACTTTTGGTCTGGAGAAAACCGAACACAGAATTAGACTAGAAGAATATTATATCAACAGTTAAGCATGGAGGTGGAGATGTCATGGTGTGGGGGTGCATGTCGGCCACTGGTGTAGGAGAACTGGTATTTACTGACAATTTACCCTTGGACAAGTTCAAGTACATGCAGATATTCCAGGACAATCTTAAGAAGAGTGCAGATAAACTTGGTCTTTTAGGGGATTATTATTTTCAACAAGATAATGACCCAAAACATACCGCAGAAATTTTTCGTTTGTGGATTGTCTACAATACACCTCACACTTTGCACACTCCACCCCAATCCCCTGACTTGAATCCAATCGAACATTTGTGGTCTGAACTGCAGAAACGAGTCCGGAAACATCGAATATCCAACAGAAATGATCTCAGACAGAAACTTCTAGAGGAATGGCATCAAATAGGGCGGAATGTCACTGAAAAATTAGTTTCTTCCATGCCTGTACGATTGAAAGAAGTCATTCGCAGGAGATGGTGGGCAACTAAGTACTAATGTTTGTTTTGTTTATATTTTGTGTCTATTTTTGAATACTTTTGTCCAAGCTTCTTGTAGCCAAATCATACAATGTTTTTCTATATACATTTATAACATATGACAATACAATTATTTATTTTCTGTATACATTTATAACATATGACAATACAATTATTTATTTTCAGAAGCATTCTCGTTTCTCTTCATTACATTCCCACCTACAAGTAATTTAAAAGCTAATTATTACTTTCCCGAATACTTTTGTCCATCACTGTATATAGGAACAAAATATGTAATTACATAAAATCCGGGCTGTACATATCAGTGATGAAGCTAAGGTATAAATACTGGGTAGCCTAAGCTGAAAAAATTTGCTTACTTTATATATTTTTATATAGCAGAAGATTCTCGGCTTTTCTATCATTTCTTTTTGTGACAGACCCCTCAAGAAGGTGAGGTCCACTCATTTTCACCCCAGAAGAGAATACAGATACTCATATATCGTTGTTGTTCCTGCAATAACTCCTATGTGCAAAATATAAAAGTTTTCAGTAGGAAGAAAAAACACATTTATTCAGCCTATGGCAGCCGTACATAGAAGACTGTGAATTCTTACATTTTCGAAAGAAAGAAATATAATTGCAAATAGGAGATTTTATTATTTGCTGTATCACTATTTAAGTTATTTAATAGAGCAAAAACCTAAAAATGATAAATATGTCACATAGGAGTTATTGCAGGAACAACGACGATATGTCTCATAACACTCTGTTAGCGAAGCATATTTCTTATATCATGAAAATTGAAAATTTATACTTTGTTTTCCTCCATGTGCTTTTTTAATATGTAAATTCGGTGTCGATCTTCTGTCTTTGTAAGCACATTTTGTTTCATACATCCAACTTGAATAGGGCCTACAGTTTCTCTTTTAATTCTACAAATAATGACTTCAATGTGCCATTTTACACAAAATTAATATGCACAACACATATTCACTTTTGATCAAACTAATACTCAAAACGCAGCTCATTCAGAGAAAACCAATATGGTTGGTTGGTTGGTTTGTAGCCAAAGTTCTGGTATCATGGCAATGAAGCCATTAGCTCTCTTGCAGTCTAGTATTTTTCCGTGATGTTGAGGTGAACAGGCAAGGCTTCTCAATTTTCCAGGTGGTACTTATCCATGATTACGTCCTTTCCACATAACACACAATTGGGTAAGAGGGAGATGCTGATTCTATGTAAATGAGCTGCCAAAGAATCATGCCCGGTCAGAAGGTAGAAGGCTGTCACTGCTGAATTTCTTGGTTCTTCAGGGATGATGTTTATATTTTGGAGGAGGGGTTCCCATGATTTATCTTTAGCTGATTCCTTTATTCTGTTCAGAAATTTTTGTTTGTGTTGAATTTTTTTATTTAATGTGACAGAAATAAATGATTTTTGAGTAACATGTTTTGTGTTACGGTGCAGCCTTTCGCAGCCAGTTGCCCACCAATTCATTCCCTGTAATGCGCAGTGCGCTGGAAGCTATTGCACAACTATTTTCTTGCCAGTTTTTGGAGCTGCTTGATCAGGGTGCAGCACTGAGAAGTTGTGTGGAGTCCTTCCTGACTTCTTTATAGAGAAAAATTTATAAGTTCCTCCAGCTCCTGCAGCATCAAAATCGGTTAGTAAAGATCAATCGCTGTAAATGTGTAGCCAGGTTTCACAACGATATTTGCTATTAATTATTTTGCTACGTTTGGATTTGTATCGTTTTTAACAATTGTTTATTGTTAGTAAAATAACATGTGCAAAAATACACTCTTAATTCTTACCTGAAGGAGTAAAAAACTCGTGCTCAGGGAGTTATCTAAACACATACTTAACACAAACAAAGATAATTATTTGACACAAAGTGGGTCAAGAAAAAAACAATTATAGGAATAAAATACAATTTCAATTTTAACAATTTAAATCATACAAATACATACACATATTAAATTAACATACTAGGGTTGGATAAAAAGTAATGGCAACAGTTCGATATTTCTGACATGGCTTTATTCACAGGGGTACAACATTTACGTACCTTCTATATAGTCGCCCCCCTTATTTATTACCTTTTGCCAAATGTTTGGAAGGCGTCGTACACCATCAGCGTGTCCATCTTTGTTGATGTTCTGTATTGACCACCCTAAAGTATGGATAAGTTCATCTCTGATATTGTATCGGGTCCCTCGCAGTGGTTCTTTCACTTTGGTGAAAAGATCGTAATTGCATGGATCATATCGGGTGAGTACGGTGGATGTTCCAGTAGTCCGTGCTTTCCGTCTGCCTTGGAGGTACAGCGTGGTGCAGTATTACCCCATCAATGTCATATGCCACAATGAACATCTTCACAGCACTTTGTGTAGGGCGCACTTTCTTTGGACAGGGAGAACCAGGATGCTTCCATTCATTTGATTGACATTTCAAGTTTGGTTCATACGAGCGAGTCCAGGTTTCGTCCATAGCGACGATTCGTCCAAGAAAGTCGTCACCTTCCCTTTGGTACCGGTGCAACAAGGCCTTCGCGGAACGCTTTAACCCATCGTGCAACTGTGCGATATGGCAACGCTGCATCGCCACATGCTTCACGCAGTCCCTGAAAACATTCTTGTGCACTATGACCTCGTGCCATTTCAATTTTGATCCAGGAATGTTGCTCTAGTATTGTAAGGATGGTCGTAGGGTGCTCGCACTATCCCTATGAAAGTGAACGTTCTACACACTGCAGTAAATTGATGGAGTATTGTCGCCGCTGGCTGCACTAACTCATCTAACAGTCCTTGTTCATGTCCACACAGCTGGCAGCTCTCGAATGCACCATCGTCACGTGACAGCAGTGCTGCCATTACTTTTTATCCAACCTATGTATATTCTTTAAAAATTAAATTCCTAACGCTACTTTTGAAATTTTTTATACTAAAATTTTCCAAATTTGGGTATTTTTCAATTATTTTATTGTATAACCTTGGACCATAGTAGGTATCATAGCTAAGAGCTGGGCTTGTTAAACACTTCGTTTCCTCTAGTCGTATAAAATCGGATCTTTTAGTTACATATTTATGATGATACAATTTGAATTTATTACGATTTTTATCTATGAAGTTTAATAAGGCAATATAGTAAATCTGTTTAATTTTCAAAATATTAAAATCAGTGAACAAAAGCTCGGATGAGTAATCAATTGGTTTATTTTAATTATTCTTTTCTGAATAAGTATTAGTGGAGTGAAATTAGAATTACAAGCATTTCCCCATCCTAAAATTCCACATTGGAGAATGGATTGAAATAAAGCTAAGTAAATGAGACGAAAAAAATATTGACTGGTAAATATGACTGAAGTATAACAAAGATATAAAGTTTTACGTAATCTATTGCATGAATATGTAATACGTTTATTCCATCGTAAATGTTGGTCAATTGTAATGCCTAAATACCTAACTTCTGAGGATTCGGTTAATATAGGACATTCACAATTTTAAGAAGAACAATAAGAATGACGAATTTTGAGCCTACAAGAAGATTGAGGAGATTTAAGACCATTGGACCGTAGTGAAAACGGAACAACAGTTGTTTTGGATATGTTTAAGGGAAGAGCATTTGGTTTGGTTTGGTTCCAATAAGTTGTTTCCAGTTTGAATAGTTATGTATTCCAAGGGATTTTGTCGGATTTGTGACATTTCAATGTTAGTTTGGGGAATGAGATGCATTTGTAATCTTTTAACTTTCTGCATAAATCCTTCTTGTGTGTTTAATTTAGTAACTTAGGGAAGATTTTGTATTTTCTCAAATAGTCTGCATTAGACAGTCTAATTAATTTCTCATACCGGATTTCTGCTTGTTCTTGAAAGTCGTGTATCAGTGGCTTTTGTTGAGTAAGTTGTCTCATTGAATCTGTTGGTGTGGATTTCCCTGCACCTATAATTAAATGTACTGCTTGGTTTTGAAATTTTTCTATTTTATTTCATTGTTGTGGGGTGCATGTGATGAGTATTTCACTACAATATTTGAGGACAGGTTTCATGTACATATAAGTGGAATTTAGTGTACCGGTACATCTCTGGCTTCCCCATTTGCAGCCAGCTAATCTTTTTAACAGATTTAATCTCTTTTTGGCTTTTTCTATTACAGTATTAATATCATCTTTTCAAGATAATTTGTTACCAGTATCAAATATGACTCCTAGATATTGTGAATTGATTGCTCTTTGTAAGGGAAGTCCATTAAGCTTGATGTTTATGTTAACTGGTTTAGTGACATTTGTGAATATTTGATATTTAGTTTTGTCTGCATTTACTTGCATTAGGTTAGTAGAGCACCAATATTCCAATTTAGTGATAGCTGTGTTAATTTGGGTTTCCAATGACTTGAGCTTATTCTTTGGTTTTGAAATCCAGATGACGAGGTCATCAGCAAAAAATGCAAACTTTACTTTTTTGCCAAATATTTAGGAAGATCGTTGATAAATATATTAAATAATGTTGTACTCAACACTGCTCCTTGAAGTACACCCATAGCTGTGTGTTTGTATTTTGAAAACTATGACTGATATTTAACTGTGTTGAATCGCTGTGTGATAAAGTCTTGTAACTAACAGAGCATATTACCTCAGATTCCTATTTTGTGCAATTTGTCTACAAGCTTAGGCTACTCCTCCATATGCTGTCATAAGCAGATTTGAAATCAACGAAAACAACTGCAGTATGTTCTTTTTTGTTCATGGCTTCTTTAATACCCTGACTGAAATAAACAACTTGTTCGTTAGGTGAGTGCAGTGGTGATATTCGGCCGGCTCGCACCAGTATTGACGAACCGGTTGTTAAATTTTTCTAGGTAATATTTGCAATTACCATGGACATATACAGTATATGTTTAACATACATTACTGATTGTTAAACTTTTTGAATATCATCACTGGGTGAGTGGTATTGTATAAAGCAAGGGCGTGCAGTGTAATTTTTGTGTGGGTAAGCTCTGAAGTTTTCTTATTGACATTTCTTTTATACATATTAGTCATGACTTATGAAACTTACAGCTTTTCTAAATATATATATACATACAGTGTGATTAACGAGGATTTACCGTCCCTTACGGAGCTTATTTTTAGCTTCAGAAAACTAGCCAATTAAAGAAATGGCACTTCTGAATAGTTCATTCTCTATTTGTAATATTTTTTTCCCGTAAAACTAAAGAAAAAAGGTATTTTACTAACAACTTCAAATTGATGTAACTCTGAAAATATTGTGATTAGAACAAACATTTATATGACTTTTTTCTCAGAATGTCTTCGCAAATAAGCTCCATAAGTGACTGTAAATCCTCGTGAATCACCCTGTATATATATAGACTGTTTTAGCTACAGTACTACAAAATGTTAATTAATAATATTATAGCATTCTTTCATTAGGCTTACTTACATGTAATATGGCGATGAACAGCAACGACAGTAGCTGTAGAAATGTATTACAGTACTTATAAGTAAAGTCCATTCTTCTTTCTTGTTTTGTGAACTTTTTGATTACATCTTCATAAAATGTGGCAGATTGTATCACTTATGAAGAAGTCCCTTTTCAATGGATAGAAGTGCTAACCCGTTAAGACGTTCTTGGCTTTGTGTTGATCACTGGTATGATTTTATTCTTCTAAGTGCAGAGAATGTTCGCTCTACGGAAGCTGTGGTGCTAGGGATAGTGACAATAAGTAATCCAAGTTTATAGACTTCTGGTAATGCTGTGTCAAGTTGTTTTTTCTTGAGTGTATTAACACCTGGTACGGATGTTGTCCAGAAAATTCATCATAAGAGTAGAGCACAATGAGTTCATTTTTCAGACTGATAAAATCAAACGTGTCCGACTGATTTTCTTTCAAAATGTTAAATATAATAGCAGGAAAGTTCACCCTAAATTCTTCGTACTTCTGAGGTTGTAACAAAGCCACAAAGTTTAAGTTATGCATAGAACTAAATCTTTCGTCAATTTGAAAAACTATTGTATCGATTATCTCAATGTAAAGGGCCTTTCTTGCAACTTCAGGGTCTTGTTCTGTGCGACGACATTTACTTGGAGTTCCATCATCTTCATGGTGGTAAACTACAGTTTCTATCCTTATAGAATCCCAAAATTTTCTGAGATTTTGGATATGTCTTTTTTGTTTCTGTAATTTTTTCACAGCAATGCTGAATATCTAAAGATTTGAACTGTAGTATATTGAAAAGTATGTCAGTGTAGCTGAATATCTTACTGAAAATAACTAATAACAGTGATGTCTCAAAACTGGTCAGAAATGTAAGGAAGCCTTGTGCAGTAACAACTGTTACACTGTCCCAGGTAGAACTGTCTTCTAATATGTCTTGAAAAAATCCAATGAATTCATCCCTATGTTCCTTTACAGTCTGAATAAGACGCGGTGTGAAATTCCATCTAGTTGGAGCATGTCTAGGCATTTTCTTTGAGGTATATTCCTTAAGCCGTTGTTCTTTTGGATGATTTACTGAAGAAAGAACCCAAACCAGTTAAAGTCTGTAAAAATATTCTGCTCTCTTTCAAACACGTAAGTGATTGGGGCAAGATTAAATTTAATTTATGACAAACAGTGCACAAATATTGCCTTAGAATATTTTTCAAGAAATTTAGTTCTCAGACCATTTGTGTGACCAGCCATGACAGCAGCTCCATCGAACGTTTGAGCAACGAGCTTGTTGCTTATGTCATACTCAGTGGCTATACTTTGGACATGTTCGAATAAACCACTAGCAGATCTATCATTGCTTACATCAGTAAAACATATGAATCTTTCATTAATCTCACCATTCTCTGAATCAACATACCTAAGAGTGGTTGAAAGCTGGGATGCATTCATAATGTCTGAAATTTCGTCTAGCATGATTGCAACAAATGACGTTTTTGAAAGTTCTTGTTTTATGTTATCCATAACAACATCACTTACAGCGAGAATCAAATCATTCTGTATTCGATTTGAAGTTCCGCGGAACGTGGCAGAAGTTTCCAGATGATGGCTGAGTCATATTTTGCAAGGTAATTGAGCGCACCTAAATATACTCCTTTGTTAACTGCCTCTTCTGACTCACAATGACCACGAAATGGCAATTCATGTATGGCTAGAAAATAGATTGCATCAATTAACCTCTTCAATATTCCCTGTTCTTTCGCATCATTTCATTGTGTTGCTCGACAGTGACACGAAGTTGTGAATCTGACTGTACATCTATTCGAGATGATCCAAATGACTTAAATTGTAAAACACTAAAAATATATGCCTGTGACTTTTCATGTTTATTAATGGCATTGTGCAGATTTTTCAGATTATCATAACCATTATTTTTAGACCAAACTGTTTCTTCTTTAGAAAACATAAGACAGGGCCAGTGAAAGAGTTTATTTAATTTCGCACTTCCTGCAATCCACTGAGTTGGGACGCTTGAAAATATCGAGTATATTCTTTTCCTTTGTCTTTATGAGCTGCAAAAAGCGTTGGCATTTCAGGACATGATCAATCACTTAGTATTATGTTTAATTTTTCTTCTAAAGAATGTAATCGAAATGTGTGTTTCAATAATTGTTCAATAGGACATAATGAATCACCCATTCTTAATCAATACCGTATTTAGCTTATACACAGAAAACTACGACATAAATTGTCACTCACAAAGAAACAAAATCTTCAAATAACTGAAAGATCCTGAACACTATCTCAATTGACAAACAAATCTCATGTTTCACACACACTGCCAAATTCTACACTGGTATTCTTCTGCAGGAAGTCAAGTCTGGACAAGCGATAATCCCAGCGCTTATTCTTGCTGTGTACTGGCGTATAGGCAATACAGTGGTATACGAGGAAATTTTCCATCCTTGTCTACTGTCTGCGCATGCACCAGCACTGTAAAATGAGGCTTCAGGCAAGCTGTGAACGAAGAGCTGCCTTACTGCAGAAATGTAGTTAATCCAGAACACTTATATATAAAGTGCAGAATACACTTTTTTAAAAAATGTTCATCTATAAGCTGAATGAGATAAAATTGATACATTAATTTGAAGTGTGTCTACTAGGGTATGTGGCGCTTACCCCACTTGCCCTAAATGCACGCCCCTGGTATAAACCCAGATTGCTGTTTTGAAAACAAGTTGTTGGATTCAAGGAACCAATTGTGACGTGCAGCAATCATTCTTTCCATATTTTCCATATCTGGCTTGTAAGAGAAATAGGTGTGTAGTTATTAATATTAGATGAAGTTTTACCTTTCTTCAAAATGGGTATAATACTGGTAATGATTTTCTTTTTCAGTTAGCAGATGCTGGTACTGTAAAACTTGTCTCCAAGGTTCTTGATAAATTCTGAATGAATTAAATCTGGACCAGAGACTTCATTGCATTTAAGAGTCCCAATAGCTGCATCTAGTTCATGGATTGTGAAACTAACAACAAACACTTCTCTTGTGTTTCATGTAAACACACCTCTTTTGCTCATCTTGATATTTTTTCATGTTTTTTCTAACTTTTTGTGAGTTGTTGTGATTCTATATATTATTGTATATGTACTTAAAAAGGCGTTTGCAATAACCTGGGGGTCTGTTAGTTGTGTATTTTTGTAAATTATAAGTGAATTACTTGGTGGATTACTCTTTGTGATATTAGATATAAATTCGGGTAAGCTTTTATACCATCTTTTCTATACCGGTAGTCCATTTTAGAGATAAAATTGTTAAAACATTGCCTACAAGGGCGCACCCACGGGGGGGGGGGGGGTCCATCGGGCCCGGACCCCCCCCCCCCCAAAGTTGTAACATTACTACTGAATTTTTAAGCGTTGATAGCATATAATTCCGTTTACTCTAATTTCACCGAAATGATTCACGTCCATGTACAGTACGTAACACTTCTGATTTTTCCTGCTAGCCAAGTCCATCTAATGGCATCCTACTATAATCGTTGGTAGCTAGAGCTCTCTGCTGCTGAAAATGTAGCCGAGTGCCATCAGCCAACAAAGAATGCACAATTCTGTACTCGCTGTGTTCCAACCATCGCGTTGTCATCACTGCTTAGCAGATTGAGTTCAATGTTGCCAAAGTATCTATCATTGATTATAATAAGTATTGGCGGTATTTGACTGGTCTGTGTTTGATTTTCCAAGTATTTGTGTCTTGAAGAATTATTAATGTGAAGTTGTGAAAACTGTTATGTGATATATTAACTTAATAGTAGTATTAGCACAAGTGCTCACAATGCAAAAACATAAAATTACCAGTTTTTTCAGCTCGGTTCCATCAAAGGTGGCTAAGTGCAATATTGAGACTGTACCTAACCTACAACCAACGAGTTAGAAAGAGAAAGATATAGAGTGGTCATTGCCCCGCCATGTTTGAAGAAAATTGAACGACCGTTGGTAATGAACTTATGCGCCCAAAACAAAGTGGGCGTTGTGATAACTGACATTAGAATCGTCAGCTGTCTTAATTTCGTTTGCATAAATCAGTTAAACTGAAGTGGAAAAACCTAGTATTTCGTCAAATACGTGATAGGAACTTAATCTAAACTTATGTACGCTAAATTTAAAACACTTGAGCTATTCCTAGAAGGAATGCTTAAAAGAATAACCTAAGCAAATTTGTCATGTAGTATGACAAGAAGTCCTAGCAAATATACTGAAGAAAATGTTAATATTCCTAGATTCTTTTAAATGCGACCTGCAACATTGCCTATAAAATGAACGAGTATGATTCGGATGATTTTATTAAGTTGTTTTCCCAGTCTCTACACGTTGCAAAACTATTTACTATACCATAAGATATAGAATGAAAGTAGGCCCTATCTGTAGTAAACAACCTTTACCTCCAAGCTTATAACGTGGGTGAAACATGACAAAACACACTTTCAGTTTTTTTGTTACAGTAAAGTATAATTATTATCGAAATGTGAACGTGAGGCCAACAGCCGGCTGGTCTGTCTGAGCCTTTCAAGGGCTGTGGCACCACAGATAATTATTAGTGTATAATTGAGCACCCACGTACAATAATGGGGTAAGTAGTTACGAAATATATTCATACTTACCCCATTATTGCACGTGGGTGCTCAATTATGTTCTTTCATGTCCTTCCAGTCAAAATACTAACAACAATACGACCTACCCCAGAGTTTTGCGTTATTTTGGATGCGAGTGTCGAAATACAATTTTAATATTTGATTGCTATTACTAGGTTTGAAACGGAATTGCAGCGGTTTTATCCGTATTTAGTTTAACTTTATTACTAGTGAATCATTTATTTGATTAATCGTTTGTCTTCGAAATAGGCCTAACTTCTTATAAGCTACAGCTCATCGTCTTCTTGTATAAGCAGTAAGGACAGAAGGAGCAGAAATAAAGGATGCCGGTGTCGAAATACAGTTTTAATATTGTATTGCTATTTGTTTTTCACTGGGTCTGAAACGGAATTGTATTGGTTTTATCCGTATTTAGTTTAAGTACATTACCAGTGAACCATTTATTTTGTTTATGCCGGGCGTTGTTACACATTTAAGCATGAAAAAAAAATGCTGCTAATTAACAAAACTATGGACTTAACTTCATAAATTTACATGAAATATGATATATCAGTTGTGTTTTTCCTTTTGACATTGCAGTTATATGCAGCACACACAACAGGCATGTTTTTTCTTCGTTTTTTTTGTACTTCTTACCTCCGTTATACAACATTGTAAGCAGACGAATTTTTACAAAGGTGGGCGCTTAGCTCAGATCTGCCGTGTTTCGCGGTGGCACCGCAAAGAGCGCTGTACAGGACAACATGGCCACTCTATAGTCTTCTCTTTCTAACTCGTTGCCTACAACATGATGCCAATATAGGTATTCTTGAACCGTCTGCATCGTCATCATCAACCCCAACATCGGTATTACTGAATGTGGACTCTAGTGGTAAAGATATAAGTTCTTTTGTTAACAGAGTACTTTCATCAAGGGAGAAATTTGAGACACTAAATTCCATTTGGGTGCCGAATGAGAATTTCAAGTTCCCAGTAAAACCAGTTGGAAAGAAAAAAAAAAACCTCAGTTTCCAAAAGAGATGGCTCCAACGATGGAAGTGGTTAGCTTATTCAGACAAACAAAACGGTGCATTTTGTAAATACTGTGTTTTGTTTGCACCTCAAGAGGTTGGAATGCACGAAGCTACACCAACAGGAAGGTTAGTGAATCAGCCATTTGACAATTGGAAACATGCATGTGAAACATTTAACAGGCATGAAAAGTTACAGTATCACCTGAATTCTGTGGATACTTACACTAAATTAAAATCTATCGAACAAGGTAACGAATTGCCAGTTTCTTTGCAGATTGATAAAGCATGAAGAGAGCAAGGGAATGTAAATGTTCAAAGGATACTCCCAATAATTAAAACCGTTATATTTTGTGGCCGCCAAGGCATACCATTACGTGGGCATAAGGACTTCGGTCCCTTTGATTTGGAAAATCCACCAAATCATAATGAGGGAAATTTTAGAGCTTTGTTAAGGGAGCGTGTTGATGCAGGAGATGATAACTTAAAGAGCCATCTATTAGTCTGTGGAAAAAATGCAAGTTACATAAGCTGGAAGACACAAAATGAAATTATATCAGCCTGTAACTCTATTATTCGTAGCCAAATAGTAGTGAGAGTGACTGAGGCAAGATGTTTTGCTATCTTAGCTGATGAAAGTGTAGATGTCAGTGGGACTGAACAGTTTTCTCTGTCAGTACGTTTCCTTGAAAATGATAGCATCAGAGAAGAATTCCTACAGTTTATTCCAGTTTCTGAGACAACTGGAATAAATTTGGCTAGAACAATTCTTGAGAGCCTCACTCGATTTAATGTTGATTTGAAATATATGAGAGGGCAAGGATATGATGGTGCAAGTGCAATGAGTGGACAGTTTCAAGGTGCCCAGGCCTTTATTCTTAAAGAATGCCCTGCCGCTTTATATGTCCATTGTGCTTCTCACAGTTTGAACCTCGCCATATCAGATGCATGTTGTGTTCCAGAAATCAGGAATTGCATTGGCATTGTAGGTAAAGTGTGTGAATTTTTCAACACTCCCAAAAGGCAAGATGTATTAATAAATAGTATAAAAGAGCTTTGTCTTGAAAATAAAAGAAGCAAACTCGTCCAAATGTGTGCTACTAGATGGATAGAAAGACATGACTCTGTGATGGTATTAATGGAACTGATGGATGCTGTCCTCCCTGCATTGAAAACCATTTCTTTGTGGACTGACAAGGATGTATCTTCCAAAGCCGATATGCTGAATTCTTCAGTGACCAAGCCTGCATTCCTAATTTCCCTTCACGTAATCAACAAGCTCTTCTGTGTAACAAAAACCTTAAGTGAATACCTTCAGAAGACAGATATGAATTTGGAAAAAGCACTTAACCATGTAGAAAATGTTTTAGAAGTGTTACAAGAGGTTAGTGATGCAGCAAAAGACCAGTTTAAATCTATATTCTCGACGGTTTCTACTCAGCTGTCGTCACTTGGAGAGGAAATTAGAATCCGTCGATGTGCATCTGGACAACGTTCACAATTCCGCAGCAATGTTCCTGCTGATAATGCTGAGGAATATTACAGGAGGACTGTATTTTTGCCATTCCTATCTAATATGCAGTCTCAGATAAAAACAAGATTTGCTAAACATAACATTTTGACAAAATTTTTGCGTCTGATCAAGGAAGATGGGGTTGCTAGTGATTTTATAGTTCTGGCCAAGTTTTATTCTCAAGTAGATACTAATTTTTGTGTCCAAGATGAGGAATTGGTATGTGAATTTGAACTCTGGAACACATTTTGTAAAGGAAAACAGTACAAGTCAGTGTGGGAAATGTAGCCTATATTGCATGTGAATATGATTTCTATCCTCATGTGAAAGAGCTGTTGAAGATTTTATTAACATTGCCAGTGTCCACAAGTACAAGTGAAAGGTCGTTTTCGACTCTTAAGAGATTAAAGTCATACCTGAGAAACACCATGGGAAATGATCGTCTAAATGGTCTTGCTTTGCTAAACATCCATCATGATATCACAGTTTCTCCACAAGATGTGGTTACTGCACTAAAGATAAAGCCAAGAAGACTGGATTTTGTTTTGTAAAAAGAAATTGAAAGAGGTATGTTTGTGTGTATATGTGTGCGTGCGTGCATTTATGTAACTTGACGTTCTTTCATTGGACCCCCCCCCCCAAGAGAAATTCCTGTGTGTGCCCCTGGCTGAGAGTACTTCTTTCTTAAATGTGGCCACTTTACAAGTTTCCAGTCTATAAAATTGTCTCTATTACTGTTCTCTTCTGCTTGTTTTCTGGCTGAATCACGAGCTACTTTTGATGTCATTGATTCTCGTTCATGTTAACATTTTGTTTAAAAAACTTAAAATTGTTTAAACACACGTTAAAAGTGTTAAAATTTTTTAAGAAGGTTATGTACCTTAGACAGATGCCGGTTCTGTATCATCTTCAGTATCCTATGAACTACTGATGTTCCTGTTGATCTTGCATACTGCCATTTGCATTCGTCAGTTGTAGGGGTGGGGGTGAGTTGCTCCTATGGTGGGGGTGTTTGTTTGTGTGCTATGTATCATGATGTCGAATAATGTGTGGGTATTGAACTGTAATTGTGTATTAAGTATATGTTGTGGGTGTGTTATTGTATGTTTGTATATTTCGTATTGTTCTAAGATGTTTAACTGTGGACTTTTTGGTGTGATGTGTAGAATTTCCATATCTGTTTCTATATTATTGTAGTCATGATTATTGTTGATAATATGTTCTGCGTAATTTGATGTGATGTATGGTTTGGTTATATCTTTAATGTGTTCTTTATATCTTGTTTGAAAGGTTCTTCCTGTCTGTCCTATGTAAAAATGTGGGCAACTATTGCATTTTAGTTTCTAAACCCCAGTTGAATTATATTTATTTGAATGTTTGATGTGATTATTTAGATATTTCTGTGTTGTGTTATTTGTTTTGTATGCTATCTAGTATTTTAGTTTTCTGAATGAAATTGCAATTTTGTAAGTATTGGTTGTGATATGTTAATGTTATTTATTTATTCTCACGTGGTGTTTGTGTTGGTTTGTTCTGTTTTTGTTTTGACTTTTTTATTAGTGTGTCTATCATGTTAGAGTTATACCCATTGTCTTGTGCTATATATTTTATTGTGTTTATTTCTTCAGTATTGTTGTCATTGTTCATTGGTATGTTAATTAATCTGTGTGTCTTTGTACGGAAAACTGCATGTTTATGTTGTATGGGATGGTTAGACGAATTGTGTATGTGTGTTGCAGTTGTGGTGGGCTTCCTGTATATTTTGAATTCATGTCTATTATTTGTTTTGGTTATGGTGATGTCTAAGAAATTTATAGCTTGGTTACGTTCTGTTTCTATTGTATACATTAATTTGGGATGTATTTTGTTGAGTTGTTGATGTAGGTTTTCTATTTGTCTTTTGTTTCCATTATATAGGGCTATTATGTTACCTACATATCGATGCCAGTACATTATTCTCTCTGCGTGTTTGTTGTTGTCAGTGTTTAGTATGTGTGTTTGTTCTATATTATGAATAAAGATTTCAGATAATATACTTGATATAGGTGAACCCATTGGTAATCCTTCAGTTTGTGTATAATATTTATTGTTATGTGTGAAATAATTTTGTTTTGTATTAATCTTTTTTTTAATGTTTCTTCCCTTTAGATCCCAAAGCAAGCAAAGAGCTAGTGGCATACTAGTTGGCATCAAAAGAGGAATACGGTAACTTTAACCTTCAACATTATTAAACAAATGACTGAGGAAGACAAATCTGAAGTAATGAATATATTATGCAAATCTGGCTTTCAGGTAGAAGCTCCCTGTTGTAGAAGTGTCATTTGCAGAATTTGATAACAAATGAGTTCCATCAATTCATACCCTTCCAATTATTGCATTTATACTGGTAACGATAGAGTTATAAATTCTTAACAGTGAGTAGTTTCAATACTAATGTAGTAAAGTCACAAGAAGTATTTCCTTGATGTGCAATATTTCACGAGAATAAAATAAAATTCTCATAGTAACAGCTAAAATGCCTTGTCCATACTAGTTAAGTATTTAAAATGGAGCACGATTATGTACAGAAAAAGCACTGTTTAATAATGTAATTGAAAAAAAAATTAAAGAAACATTTGATATTATCAAAACTTCTGCATTTGTGTCTGACTTTATATTTCCTTATAATATGATTGCATAATTACTCTAGTCCAGTAAATCAGTCAGCTCTGTTACACCATTCTGTTCGTATGGGTACACAGTTGAAAAAGAAATCCACCAATGTCAGCACAAGCCAAGATGATGCACAAAAAACCATCTTGATTGTACTGCTATGTTCACCCATTTTGATTTGTTTGTGTGTCATACTCTTGCTTTATGTTTTAGTCTAAGCATTAATTTTTACTCTGTCAGATCTGTTAGTGTTGTGTTTTCCACAAATAACAAGATATAAAGTCAAGATCAAGAGGACATAATAGTACACGTGTGCAGTAGTTAAGTTGCTATTTTGGAGATTTTTAAGCCAAAAAAAAAAAAACTTTAGGTTCGCACATGCTTATTTGCTTTGTCATGTCTGTTACCTGTCAGATCTGTTACTCCATGTCATGTCTGTTACATCATTCAAAACAGAGCCTCAATTTTTTTCTAATTATCTATCATTAAAGAAATTAAAGCTCAAATATCTTCGCCTTAAGGGCAATCTACTAAGATAATTGTTACTGAAAGAATGGTTCGGAGACTTGAAAGCATATAAATGTCCTACTAATCGGTTGCTAGCCGAGGAGTAGTAAGTTCAGTGGTGGGGTTGCCACCTTATAGCCTTTGGACCGGCTTTGGGACTCCGTTCCAAACTCCCAAGACAAATTCTCCACTATATACCACATGGAAGACGATCTTTGGGACGCCCCCTGAAAAGATGGACAGAGACCATAACAGGCCACTAGGCCTAATACCTGCAATGACGATGATGATGATGATGATGTTGATGATGATGATGATGATGATGATGATGATGGTTTCTGTTAATTACTGAACAAGTTATTATTTTATATTAGGTAAAAGATTTGATATTAAGATATTTAATATACTAATTGTTCATTTTTGATCTGAAGTTAGTTCTGTTACTATTCTAAGAACTATGCACTGTTTGAAGAATATCTGATATAAAAACAAAGGAATTCTATTTCTATAAAGATCCACTGTCTTGTCCCATAACACTCCTGACATTTCGTCGTGCTATCAAAGATTCATCGATGCTTGTAGAGAATGCTGTAAAGCAAGGTCAGTGTACAGTGGCTGATTACTATGGCAGAGACATTGCACTATATTAATACATGCAGAATATGCACTAAATAATACTTTAACTTTGACGTTCTCAATCGTCCATTTGTTATACAAATTTCGCAAATGACCCAGAAATGTATTGTAGCTCTTGAAAACAAAGAACTGTAATTGTTCAGCTGCAACATTGGCTTCCATTATTGCAAACATATCAATGTCTTTATCTATTAGAATTTTATGTATTTTAGTTTTCTTGGCTTGATTAAGGCCCCCAGCATTCCACTGTAAGACCTTCAGCTGAGGTAGAATTATATTGTGTTTTGTCTTCTTATGTGATGCTAAAATATTCCCCGTCCGGAGATCCGAATGAGGGGACTTTTTTACCTCCGAAATATTTTACTTCGGATTGTATTTGTCATTGGAGCATGTTGGATGGTCGTTTTTTTTCTATGTTCATTAAACATAGTTCAGGGGGTACCACGAGAAGGCGACCATCATCACCCCCAGAACACCAATATAGCGCAACATATTATTTTGGCAGAAGGCTAGCCTTGTTTCATACTGAGATGTAGTGAATTGATATCTCCTCTCTTGTCCCCTTCAAGCTTCCGAGTCAAGGTCGTAGCCATGCCTTTTTAGAGGTTTAGAGACTTCTGCCACAAATCTCGCACCAAACTCTGCATCCTGGAATGACTGTCAACAGTGAAGGATGTGAGTGAAAACCAAGTCTTACGATACATCATTATTGCAAACGTATAGACCTATTATTACTAGGTATAATAACTCAATTTTTTTGGGTCTGCTAAGAATCAAAATCTATTAATTTGAGAAAAAAAAAATTCCGGCACCTGGAATCGAACCCGGAACCTCTCAGCTGTGCGCGCTGAATGCTCTTTCCATCTGACCCACACCGGGACATGATCCATGGTGACGGCCGAACTTCTCTCATTGTATTATCAATAGCCTACTACCTGCAATTAAGACATTCAAGCCATGTATGCAGGAGCGCATATTTAAATGGCTTCATGGTCATTTTCAACAACAGTTCATGAGTTACTGTTAACATTGATATATACATATATATTTTTATATGAGGTCTCGCCATCCTCATTGAATAATCAATGGCTATAAGTAGCCATCAGAGGTCTGCGTCGACGTTTTCGCTCGAGCGCTAAGTAGTTCATAGCATAATCGATAGGTAGCGCACATGCATGATGGGTAAAATTGTCATGAGCGATAAATCCTCGAACGGTATAAGCCGAGCGTTAGACATTCGTTCTTGTTACAGTGATGAACTGTGTAGTAACATCAAAGATGTTTATCATTTCAAAACTTTGCAGTGTTTAACTAACCTCTCCATAGTACAATTACAAAACTTGCATTAAAATGTAATATAAATATTGTAGGTAAATGTTCTTTTTTTTTTTTTTTTTTTTCCACGCAGGAATGATTCTGTTTTTGCCATATCTGATAGATGTTATTGGATGTAAATGTAATTATTATAAACGGAGAACACAATCACGGTAATGCAAGAACTGTATCAAGTTTTCTAGTAATAATAATAATAATAATAATAATAATAATAATAATAATAATAATAATAATCTCTAATAATTAGTGTATCAATCTTTGCGTCTGTAACAGTTGTGCAGCTTGATTATTCGTTTTATTATATTTTCTGTGACGTTATCTCTGTACTAATATTGTTATTAATCTACTGCTATATCAATAATATTTTGTAAAACGTTTCTACATTGTCGCAGTATTAAGGCGGAACACTATGTATGGACCTATCAAATTATATATGTGGTAAATCAAATATTGAATAATTATGAATTAGCAATAATAACTGTATATCGAAGTTTTTCATACTATTTTATTGATAACTTCATGTTCCTGTTTTGGTACGTTCCACTGACTGTTCCATTAAACGTTTGTCATAAACGCAGAAAATAAAGCCTTATTTTTACCGTGTGAGCAAAACATATGTGTATCTTATTTGTCGCCTTCCATACAAGATAAGACATGTTGGTGAGGTGACCTTGTACTGTGCTTCTATTTATTACGAGCGTATCACGACCGATCTTACCTCACTCAAGGGTGCGACACTCGACCGAGTTCAAGCGAGCGATTTAACTCCAATGCAGCATTCTGATAGCTATACTGTAAATATCTATTAATTTGAGAAAAATTCGTTCCAGCACCTGGAATCGATTCATTGATTATTCAATGAGGATGGCGAGACCTCATATAAGAATATATATGTACTGGTAGGCTATATGAGCCTCAAAAGCCTCTTAAGAGCTTAGTCACTGACAGATATTCCCCTCAGAATTTGTCATTTGAGCTCAGCACGTGGAACGGCCAGGCGCTACATGCCCAGCAGAGTAGGCGAACTGTCTGATCTTGCCTAGGCTCTCTGCCCTGATCATGGAACCTGTATGTAGTTTCGAAACGTTAGAAATGTTAGCTCCAGGACATAGTGCAATATCCAAATCACATTCACCGTGAAAACCTAAAAAACACATATAATTTAAGGTTATATAGAAGGTCTAACTCCAAACTTGTTAGCAGAATTTTTGTAATGTGACATTGTTTATGCATTGCCAAGTAGAGACAAATGATACCTTTGAGAAATTGCATTAATGCAATCTAAAGCATAAATGAATTCAGAACTGTGTTTTGTACATGTCGAAATGGAAATTAAATAAAACTTGGTTTAATGTAACATAGTAGCAGCAGCAGTATCTATTGCCCAGACACTTGGAAGTTCTCCATTCACCTTCTAACTTTGCAGTATAATTTAGAGTCCGAATCCAAAAAATCTGATGCCAAAGCTGGACATTTTCGTAAATGTTCTTGATTCATCAAAGAGTCTTCTAGATTACACAGGATGCATTTTGGTGAACAAAAAATTTCAATTTTAAACAGGGTGCTGCAAACAGTCATGACCAGTTAGCATCCGAAATTTTGCTACTGAATCATGTCGAAAAGAATCAGATACCTTATATATTCTTTTTCAGTAAGTAATACTGACCAAGATTTATTATTGCTGTTTTCTTAAAATTTCTTCAGAATTTTCATTTGAAATTTAATTTTAATGTAACATAACATGACTTAAAATACAGATTAGCCCAAAAAAAGTATACATTGTTTGTTTATAAATAACTTAAGAACAAATTCAGATAAAATTCTCATTTTCGGGGAAATTGTAGCTTAATGGATAGGTCGAAGAGGTGCTGTCGAGTACGCAGCACAGTCCCCAGACCTAACACCAATTTCTACATATGGGGGACCCTAAAGGATGTTGTTTATTGGGAAACGCCAGCTACACTGGATGTGCTACGAGAACAAATCAAAATTTAACGTCATGTGCAGCTATGACACTGGACACATTACAGAACTTAGTTCGTGGAGCAGTTCGGCGGCATCAATAGTGTTTGGATGCTGTTGGTGGTCACTTTGAACAATTTCATGAAAAACGAGAATTTTTTCTCAATTTGTTTCACTGTTTTAGGACCCCATCTTCTTTCATTCAGAGCAGAACTAAGTACAGATCTAATACTTTTCTTCTTAGGCATAATTGACAACTTATCCAACTAAATATAACAACTATAAATAAACAGAACACTACAACTATACTTATTTCACTATTTTTAGGTCTATGTAAATGTTTCTGTGTAAATGGAACACTCAGCAAACGAATATAAACCCACAACACAAAACTAAACACTCAACTAACGATTATAAATGCACAAAACAAACCAAACAAAGCTGCAGGCCGAGTTTGATAACCAGTCTACTATTGTAATATGAAGTTACGACATGTGTACCGTACAAAGTTTCATCCGCTTTGATAAAAAAAAATAATGTAAAATTGAATATTGTCTAAATGTAAAATTTTTATTGCCAGCTATATACATTTGTTTTGTAGGTGATCGATTCATATAGAGGGCCTTGTACGAGAAACATTTGAAGCTATATACATTTGCTTTGTAGATGATCGATTCATATAGAGGGCCGTGTACAAGAAACATTTGAAGAATGTTATTATTGTCGGTATTGTCACCATGACTATTTATAAATATAAGTGTCAATGGTATTGCATTAACAGCTGTACTGATTTATTAATTCCAACAAAATCGCGACAGAGGTATGAAGAGGAATATAAGAAGTTTTAAGAGTGTGTAAAAAAAAAGTAGAGAATATTTCTGAAAAGTTTATGCTTGAATATTGTTAAATGAAAAGTGAAAAGAAGAAATCAAGTTCTCTGTGGATTCATTATTCTATGCTGCGGTGTACGGTATCACTGAAGAAAAACGTGGACATCAATCAGTAAGTAGACACAATAATTGTTAGCTTTTTAAAGCAAAAAAGTTAATTGTGAAAATGTTACCATTAATGTGTATAACAAATAAAAAGCTTACAAGGACAAGGATCCTGCTGATCCAAAGTTGCACTCGGGCATGGGTTCAATTCCAGCTTGTGCTCATTACTGGTAGTTTTTCCGAGGTTTTCTCCAACCATAAGACGAATGCGAATGTCAGGTAATCTATGACGAACCCTCAGCTTCATCTTCCCAAATACCATCACGCTATTACCAATACAATCAATGCCAAATATCCTAGTAGTTAATACAGGGTCGTTAAATAACCAACTAAAAAAATTGCAGAGAGCAATCAGAGTAGTATAATGAAGCATTAATGGTTGAAGTGTTGATCAAAACTTTTAAGTGGTTGTGGTAGCAGTATGTGTAAGAAAAGTAAATAGTTGGTGTACTATGGTTGATGTTTAAGAAAGTGCGAAGTTAATACAGTGCTAATAGTACCTCCATCCATGCCAACAACTCTGCTACAGAAAAGAATAATAAAGTTATGCCTTAATAAACTCTTGATAACCCTTCAGAACTGTTGTATTCAGGATTTAAAGTATTTGACTTCCATCAAATTTATAACAATGTATTATTGAATTTCGTACATAAAAACCGAAATATATTTAATTTATATTCACATAAATCAGTGATGTCAATTGATGCCCATAGGAGCAAGCGCGTGCTTTAGAGCTCAGGAAAGCCTGTTCAGGGATGGTCAGCACTGATTCAATAGATAAAGGGAAGAGAACTTATTAAAACTGTATCCATGTTAAATTTTAGATTTGTCTGGAAGTATTGCATTATAAGAATGTAAGTTTTAATTTTAATGTTCATTTTTCACAAGTTTGATTTTTTTGTTCAAAAGAAATATTTTCTCAACTTTCTTTATAGACAAGTGAAATTTTCAGATACAGGCCTATTTATTTAGTAGCCTTACAGAATGTTTTCGTTAATTTAATATACCGTAAATGCATATTACTGAAGATAGTGTATTGAAAGTTTTGAAAATATTCGCATGGAAATGAATGACTAACAAAGCAACTACTGTTACATCATAAGCAAAAGATACATCCCCATGTGTTGTAAAAATGTCAGCTCTATAGCTTCAGCACATTTCGAGAAAATAATTTAATATTCTGATGATAGGAAGTTGCTCACCAATATCACCTTAAAAGCATAATGTGATAAGAGTTTTGTTATGGAATATTAGTTACACTTAAAACATATACAGCACCTAAGTAACTTTGCTTTGTACTGTAATATTTTCTTGATTAGTTGATTGATTATTTTTATAGGGCTAAAGGTATCAATATCAATTACAACTTGTCATGTCATACTCAATCTCTTTTTTTGGGATATTTAGTACAGTATAGTTGTACTACTATGGAATTTATGTGAATATTCCTTCTTAACTCTTAATTATGTTATTAACATTTAAAAACAACTGCAATATTAAGAAATTGGTATTAGTACTTTTGTTTTACAGACAATATAGATAATATCAAACAGAAAGAAGCCATATAAAAATAACGACATAAAATGTCACGTTCCGTTTGAAGTTTGTGCACCACTGTTTTCTTAATCCTACAGGCTGCTTACTCATATACACAACCCTTCCTCTTTCCATACTTAGCGCTTGATGCCCGCGCACGACGTCAAGGTCAGAAAAATGCGCTTGCTTTGACATCACTGACATAAATATAAAACCAAAAGATCAGAAAACATATATTATGCTTAACAGAACCTAAATGTATCATAACTGTAGCATATAATCACAGTAGCAATTTCGGTGCAAGGCTTTATAACATGGTAACTTAATAGCTAAATTCCCAAATATACACTATCTACAAAAAAGTAATTGGGCACTATTTTTGCCCCTTTAGAACCTCGTGGTACCACCTCTTGTTGCTATAACAGCAGCCACCCTTTCAGGCATGTTTTCCACTAGTTTGTGTGGGATATCCACTGGAATGCGTCGCCATTCCTCTTGCAATATGGCACTCAGTTGGACAATGGAAGTTGGCCGAATTTCCCGAAACCTCAATCGCCGGTCCAATTCGTCTTAAAGGTGCTCAATGTGATTGAGATCAGGACTCTGTGCAGGCCAGTTCAACTGGTCACCTTATTGTCTGCATACCACTGCACAGTAGAAACATGACTTCTAGCAATTACTTTTTGGTAGATAGTGTACAATTTACTAATGCTCCTTATTTTAAAAAATCAATTAAAAATTCCTGTCTAGAGAGAAAATTTAAAGTTCAATTATTCTGATATGTTTTTCTTCTTCTTTTTTCTTTTTCTTTTTTCTTTTTCTTTTTTTACTTTTTACTCTGTTATTTAAGGGCGGCCGGGTAGCTCAGTTGGTAGAGCAGCTGGCTACGGACTGGAAGGTCCGGGGTTCGATCCCAGGTGGTGACAGGATTTTTTCTCGTTGCCAAACTTTCAGAACGGCCCCAAGGTCCACTCAGCCTTCTATAAAATTGAGTACCGGGTCTTTCCCGGGGGTAAAAGGCGGTCAGAGCGTGGTGCCGACCACACCACCTCATTCTAGTGCCGAGGTCATGGAAAGCATGGGCTCTACCTCCATGCCCCCCAAGTGCCTTCATGGCATGTTACGGGGATACCTTTACCTTTACCTTTACCTTTACTCTGTTATTTAATAAAATATCTTAACATTATGTGGAATGCCCTCTGAGCACGAGTACGTAACTTACTCTTTCTGGGGATGCTAGAATGTTTTTATATAAAAAAGCAATATGTATCTTTGTTCTACGAGGGCTATTCATAAAGTAGCCATTTATTTTTTACAAACCTGTGAATGACGTTACAGAATTGGGTTAGAATACGTTTGAAATTGTACACTCAAATTTATTTTTCCACACATTTTCCAGTCACATTGAGACACTTGTCGTAGCATTTGACGAGCTTTGAAATTCCACAATCGTAGAATTCGGCCAACCTACGACGCTGATTCTCAACTCTTCGTCATTGTCAAAGCACTTCGAGCCAAGTCACGTCTTCATGTGCATGAAGAGATGGTAATCGCTAGGTACCAAATGTGGGCTATAGGGAGGGCGATCCAATACTTCCCAGTTGAACTTTCGGAGTTTGGTCACAGTATGACGCGCTGTATACGGCCGGGTGTTGTCATACAGGAAAATCACCCCAGAGCTCAACATTTGTTTTAAATGGCGCTTTTCAAGTTTGTTAATGTGTTACAGTAACGCTCAGCGTTAATTGTGGCATTCCTCTCCAAGAACTCCATTAGCAAAATTCCTTTTCTGTCCCAGAAGACAGTTGCCACAAGTTTCCTCGTGGAAAGTGTTTGACGACACTTTGTGGAATTTTTCAGGGAGTGAGTATGGCCCCACTGCATTGATTGAAGCTTTGTTTCTGCATTCACATACCGCACCCAAGTCTCATCTCCTTTCATAATCTGATCGAGAAAAGCATCACCTTCTCTTTCGTAATGCTCAAGAAAGGACAGTGCTGCTCCCATCGGCTGAGCCTTTTGTTCCTCAGAAAGGAGTTTAGGAACCCATCTGGCAGAAAGTTTCCAGTAGCCCAAATCTTCGGTAATCACTTTGTACACAAGAGTACGACTAATCTGTGGAAAATCCTCACTAAGCTCTGACATGGTAAACCTGCGGTTTACTCTAACCTTTTTGTCAACCAAACAAATCAGATCTGCATTCACGATACTCTGTCGAGGTTCTCTCTTCATCATGGACATTGGTTCGCCCATTTTTGAACATACGGCACCATCCAATTTTTAACAGTCTCCCGACTTCCGCATTTCTCTTCTCTTCAAACTTTTTCCTACCTTATTTTTGCATAATGTAAAAATTAATTGAAACATTTAATTTTTACGTGGTTGAAGGTGATTTATATGATGGATTCTCTTGTTCCAGAGATGCCCTGGAATGTGCAGCTAAGCTTATACAAAGAGTGTATTCTGTTATGAACATTAAGTAATCAGATATATACATACATTCGTATATATGGTCTCGCATCCACATTGAATAATCAAGACTACTATTTTTTGTTAGTAGTCAACATGTAGATACCTATTAATTTTGAGAAAAATTCGTTCCAGCACCGGGAATCGAACCCAGGACGTCTCAACTCTGCGTGCTGAGCGCTCTTTCCAACTGAGCTATGCTGGGACACGATGCACGGTGCCAGCCAAACTCTCCTCATTATATCATCAATGGCCTACTACCTGCAATTTAGACATATACCGGTAAGTCATATATGCAGGAGCACATATTTAAATGACTTTATGGCCAATTTTAACAAGCTTATTAACATTGATATATACCTATACTCACATATGAAGTCTCGCAATCCTCAGATGTTCGAAAAAGGAGCGCGACACTTTAATCAAATCAGAACTGCAAATCACAGTCAACTTCAATTACTCATGTAGGAAATTTTTACAATTTGTTTGAAACTATTACACTAGATAAAATATCTCAAAATACTTTAATTTAAGCCTAACTGCCAAAATGTAGAATAAAATTGTTTTTAGTGCCGCTAACTGAATTTAATAATTTTTCAATTTTTATGTGAAATATTGTAGACCACTTAGTCTCCCATATTTTCTTCAAAAATAGTTGGCAACCCTAGCACCAACACTATTTCTACCCAAGTCTTCAACAGAAATCAGAGTGAAAAGTCCATGTGCTTGTGTAATACTCATACATGTTTTCCATCTATTAGGAATATTCACAGTTTGCTGTATCTTCAAATGATTCTTTGGACATTCTGTAATATTCTGTGAATTTGTCTGGATGCTGTTCTAACTCCACCAATAAAACACTACAAGCACCATGATTTTCAACGTTTTGAACCAATGAATCCGAAACCTATGCCTTTATCTTCGCATTCTTATTATTGACAATAGCAGAAGATCTCCATCTGATGACTCCACACTGAATGACTCATTAGATCAAATAACATGGCGTTATGTGTCACGCTCCATGTGCCATGCATCATGTTTCTTGCATCATCCGGTGTGTTAACATGCAGGGTCGAATCTAGCTACTTGACGCCTCTAGGCAGAGAAAAATATTTCTGCCCCTTATTTCGCCCTATATGCGTCATTTGGATCAAATGAAATAATTGATTCTGCGTCATTATTACTGTTTCTAATATCAGAAACGCCTGACTAAAATGAACCACACGCTGCACTATTTTCGGTAACTGCTGTTCACCACATTATTACACTCTGATGTACCTGGACTCGAACTGGAACAAGCTGGCTATGTTTGTTTTTTAAATAACACATATTTTTGCACTTTTTCTCACCATTTCCTCTCTTTTTATTGCCTTGTCTTTCTCGAGTTTCCGGTATTGTTGTTTAGTTAACTGTCCGAAGACAGGTCTGGAACCCACAAGTGACACCATCAAGGCATCACTCATAAGGCAACTAGGCCAGGAGATAATGGGGTAGGATGACCAGTTCCTTTCCCCCTCCATTGCATACAACGCTAACTAGCTACATATTACACTAATGAGATTTTAGATGCAGTTCATCCTCTGACACATATCGTCAAATGAGATGTACTGTCTGGTAATAGATTTACATATCAGCCAGAACCTCAATAAGAGGTGTTTCTAGTATTGAGAACCACTGAGATTTTTCCGACTTTCACTCATTATAATGAATATTAAAATATAAATCACCTAGGTACAAAACAACTGCACCCTTTACCGTTTGAAATTAAACTGAACTCCCAAGCGTCCGGCTGATACAATGACTGGCGGTATTTTCTTTGAATTTAAGTCTGAATGGGGATTGTTGAGTGTTGATACTGGCTACTCTTATGACAGAGTTAACGGCGTTCTCATCAGTTCATCACAAAGCTTGTGATTGCGAGCAACGAGATTTGCCTTCCTAACATATAATATAATACCATAAGTTCTTTAATGTTATTATGTGACACTCTCACAGTGAGAGGGCATAACACTTTTTCTGTGCGTTTTCTGACCATTAGTTAATGGAGAAAATGGTGTTAAAAGATAGAGAGAAAGACTCTGCGCTACACTACTACATTTCCAGAAAACTTTAATTTTTCTCTCTGAGTAAAGAACACGTCTGCTTGTCATGTGGTTCTGAAAATGGGTAGATTTCCTGCTTTTGTTGTGTTTATTTAATTTGTGGGATAACGTAATAGTGTATTTGTGTATTATGCTGTGCTAAGTAGGCCTCCTTGAACTTATATTTTTGTAGTGAGTTATAGTGAGGCAATTACCACTTTGGCATCTGCCGAGTGCACAGGTAATGTGTCAGAAGTCTACAGGTAGGTGTTCTTATTTTCTACCAATATATAAAAGGTTAAGTAACACCATAAAACACTATTTTTAAAAATGAAGAGAGCCTGAAAATTCATATCCACATCTTGCCAATTGGACGTACTTGATGCTAGAAAAATTTGAGCTTTAATTGAGTGTAATCAGTGCAGTGCTTGACAAGGTCAGGAGAATTGAAGGAACTCTCTTAATATGGTAACAGGCATTGTGATGGATGAACATTACAGTACAATGTTGAGAACAATGTATACGGTAAACTGTAGAAAGAACTGTTTATAATAGCATTTGGACTTTGCTCTGTGTTATGGATGAACATTGCTACGTCTTTTAGCTAAAAATTTCCCGAAGATCTGGCATTCATCCTCTTCATGTTGCCTTGCTGCAGATGCCATCAGAATTTCAAATATGCCATATTGAGCCTCTATTCCTCGATTCTTCGCTTTTTAGACATGAAGGGTGGATATAAGGCGTATTGTCTTTATTATTGTTATTCTTTCTGTTTCTTTTTTAGAAGTAATGGAAACCAGGAAAGTTCAAGGGGTCCACTCTGTATTATTCTATCTGTGGCATTTGAAGAGTCAACTTAAAAAAAAAAAAAACTTTTATTCATTTGGAACAACTGGATAATGCATACCATACAGCAGTGCCAAATATGCTCGCCATTGGGGCTCATGACAGGAAGAACTTGGCTCTGAGATCAAACTGCGCATGCACAGACTTCTCTTGTAGTGTCACCGTGATCCTTATCTGGATTTATTTTCGCGTGTACATTCCTAATCAAATGAAGTTCCCTTTGTACTCCAGTTACACATCTTGTATATACGAAGATTAGGTTTGGTTAGTTTAGGTTTTTATTAACCCATTAACGCCCAAATTATTTTTATTAAAAAAAAAACGAAAATAATATATCTATTTCATAAATTTCATCCATAAGATGCCAAGAATATAAAACATATTCTGCCGTGCACCAAGTAGCTGAAAATCACCCGGTCTATAAATAGACCGCTGGGCACTTATGATATCTGTGTATTCATTTGCAATAAAGTAAATATATTTTTTTGTGTATTTAATGTAGTATAACCAGAAACATTTACACCAATATAAATAAATTTATTTATGACATTTTAGTATTTAATGCAACAATACAATGCTGCAGCAATAATGAAACATTTATTTTCGGAATGTCTGTCTTTACCGAGTGTGGTAAGGCTCAAAGCATTTTTGACAGAGGGTTTAATCACACTTCTTGCGGAATGTTACTGGTCTGCATTTACACCATTCCATCTGGCAGTGTTTCTGAGAGGGTCGTTTTGCCATGAAATGACCTCTACTATCTATCCTCATACCAAATTTCACTCATCGAGGTGATGGAATAGGGCACTCCATTCTCTTGCAGTTCGAAAACATCTAGAGATATTGAATTCAAGTAGGTCCAGGGAGTCTCGTCCATGTATTTCTCTGTAGACAATCCAACCATTTACTATAGCCATATCCAGCATTCTGACAAAGAGATCTCAGTACCACTTTTTTCCATGAATTGAAGTGGCATATTTCCCTGCTAACCAATCATGATGGTCCACTCCACCCATGTACTTACCGTATTTCTTGAGATTTCTCCGGAGTTTTCTCTCAACCCAATATAAGCAAATGCTGGGTAACTTTCGGTGCTGGACCCCGGACTCATTTCACTGGCATTATTATCTTCATCTCAAACAGACGCTAAATAACCTAAGATGTTGATAAAGTGTCATAAAATAACCTACTAAAAAAATATGACCTGTTGTTGCTGCACACTTATATTCTGTCTTATATTTCTGTCCCACCTGCTTGCAGAAGCCCCTACATCAAAGTTTGATCCTACAGGTACACATCTGTTGTCATCCCACTTCACGAACAGAATTTCACTATTAGTGTCAAATGTATAATCGCAGGACTCTCGTACTGCATTCTGTAGTAATTTCGTATCCTGAAGAGTAAAGGCATCCATTCTGTTTTCTCTCACAATTTCTGTAATCCGGAAACCAAGATCCTGAAGGTGGAGCAAAAGGTCTCTACTTATAAAAAAAATTATCAAATTATGTGTCGTGAGCATGAGGATGTACAATGCAATCGAGCACATTCAGCACAACTCTGCTGCCTAAGACAAAGTCGTGCCTAGTATTGACGTCATTTCAGCTGTGTCCTTACCAGAGATTTTTTACACAGGGAATAGAAAACCTCAATGTGATGTTGGCCACAGAAGAAATTAGTCAAAAGTGATACCATCTGACATAATATTACGAAAGAAAACGAAGCAATATGTCGTAAAAAAGTAAATCCTTGGTGCTACAGCCCATGAAGGGCTAAGACCGACCAGCCGGCTACTGACCTCACGTCCACGTGCCGAAGCAGAGGTGGACGATCATCCAATCAGAATAGAAGTATCGTGTGGTTAGCACGATGATCCTCCCAGCCGTTGTAGCTAGTTTGTCAAACCGGATTTTTGCTACCTATCATAGCTCCCTAAGTGCATCACGATGCTGGGTGGGCACTGGTCCCATACACTGGCCGAAATTCCATGACAAAATTTCTTCCCCCATGAGGACTCGAACCACGTTCATTCCGTAACGCGAGTCCTAGACAGGATGCCTTAGACCATGATGCCACAGCACAGGACAGCAATATATCGTACCATCACAATATTGAATTTTTTTCTGTTTACTGTTATAATATGTTGGTGAAAATAGGATGCATGGTTTTCTTTATTGGTCGAGAAATATTATTGCATATTTTATAGACCTCTGTACTTCGAAGAAAGAAGGAATATATCCATTGTTCAAAAATGTATACACTGCAGACGTACACCGTATCACATTTATTTCCAATTTAGGGCATACAATAACATGTTCTGGGGATCGAATAGGTGCTAATCATCTTTCAGATGCTAATCTACTTGCAATAGCACAGTCCTACTGCCGACAGTCACTTGCTGATATCAACCGTTGTGGTACAGAATGCAATGACACACCTTTCTCCACTGTTATTTTCACGTGATATCATAAGTGCCCAGTGGTCTATTTATAGACCGCAGCCGTTTCAGTTCATATTGCTCCAATCATTTTACATAAATTTGTGTTTTTCTTTTGTGATGCAATAGTAATAACCTTGACACTACTAAATCACAAATCAATAACAATATCGACACATTATAATACGGAAAATTAATTATATTCCTTACACAGTGCGACATTATTTTATACCTAAATAATTCGAACTAAGATACCTTAATGAATTCTTATTTTTGAAGGAGGATAAAATGTTGGCAAGTTTAGTTAACATCTTACATGATATATTTATGATGATCATTAATATTGAATCAGTGGGGTGCCAATAAAAAAATCTAATGTAGTCGAGTGTGCAAGGGTCAATAAATAGACCATTGGGCGTTAATGGATTAATCAAGTCCGCGCATGCGTAGTTTGATCTCAAAGTAAGTTCTTTCTGTCGTGAGCTGCATGTGTCATTAGTGACCAGACCATACTAAGCCATGTGAAACAAAAGAGAATCGAAATGTTGCTAGTAAAATTGGTGATGATATTCTTTAACACTAAATCCCTGCACTTTTAAGTGCAAGATCTATGGAGTATAATGACGACTTTTTTAATACACTAAAAGAAGATATCATAACACTTTAACACGGCGAAATTAATGAGAAATATGATGTGGTCCAGGGAATATCGTTCAAATCAACAGTGTGTGTAACTGACATTAATACATTATCTCCTCGTCAAACCCCAGCCAACCTTATCACTGGCAAAGTGTGTAATTAACACTAATGTACTTATCTCCTTATCTAAACTTGTTGCTACAGTCAATTTTATATCATGGAGTGCAGTTTGGTGGTTCCTTTGAACACCCCCTTACAGATTTATGACTTTCTACACAAACACCTCTGACCAGTCCATCGCCCCAACATTGCAAAGTTGCCACAATCTTGGCGACCTTCGAAATGAGAGGATTAGTGGCCGTCATCCTCATCTGGACACCACGTGTTTTGAAAAAAAAAGCAACGTAATATCACGAGCTCACCGCTCAATGAATACTACAGAATACACTCTCAATTATACTTTCATGTTAACTGATGGGATTCTTGGAATTCAGAAAATCTTTGGCAACTCTGCCTCCACGTGGATTTGACAGGATCCTGTCAATTCTTCTGAACGAGGGTTGTGATTGGTTACTAACAGGCAAAGACAAGATTTTCATCACAGTAAGAACACATTTATTTATGACAACGAATTAGTAGGGGGCAGAAGAAGGTCTGTCGGCAAAATCCTTTCTACGAAACTGCACTCCATGGACTATAATAGTGAAGCTCTCTCTCAGTAATGTTGAGAATGAGGGAATGAATGAGAAAAAAATAAATTTCTCCTCGTAATGACGTCATGCCCTTATGTTGGCAACATTGTATACTTGATTATCATTGCAATGCCACGTTGAAAGCTGCGGTACCTAATTCTCCAGTTTAGTGATTTATTTTTTTCTGTGGTGCTTTAAAATTATTCAATCCGTTATTTGAGAAACTACACATGTTCCTTTCTGCTAGTTTTGAGAAAAGTGAATAAAACTGTTAGCTATATATGATTTGCAATATTCTTGACATTCTTAAGAAACTTATCTTGTAATATGAAGGCGCAAAGGGGCGCGAAATGTCCAGTGCATGTGTGATTTCTCAAATGAAATATTAGTAGCAAAAAAATCTGTATATTTTGCTTTAAGTACAATACAGTGTTGTTAAATTACATTTATATGTCATAATTGAATTATATATTTAAAATTTTCCTTTACAATGCAAAAAATGAAAGGCAAAATTGTATACTTTTTGTAGCTACAAACATTCATATATTAAAGCTCTTCAGGTGCTGTAAAATATTTTGATTTCATGCTCATTGGGAAAATACTTTGTAACTTTTTTACATCATTTCCAACACAACATATTTTACATTATCATATGAATAATTTTGCAACCAGCATACATGTGCTTACCTTTGTCATTATCCCAGTGAATGTACGCATGTTACTTTAATTTACTGTACATTATGTTATCTCAAAACCCGAAATCCATCAAAACCAGTTTCAAATAGGCCTGTAAAGACTAGTTTAAGCAAACAAAGGCATAAACAAAAAGCGTATATGCAAAGCGAGTTTTCGTAAGGTCTAGCCCAGCTCTGGGCACAACAGGGAATTGAAACGGAACTCTGAAACCCCCACCCATGTCTTTTTCGCTTACACTGCCTTATAAACAAACACACAATAGGCTCTATGCATCGTGATGGATTGCAGGTAACCAGCGAGAGCTGAAAGTTTGTAAAAACTATGATGCCTGCCTTATACAATCTGTCACTCAGCAATGCTTACCTTCCTGTCTACTCGTCTCAGCCAGGGAAGGTGGAGTGGGGAGTTAAGGGGAAATCGGCAGTGACTCGATTGAGTTACTAGTGCCCAGGCCTGGTCTAGCCTAAACAAACCAAACCGAACCTGTCACTGATTCTAGATCTTACGAAAACTCGCTTTTTATCTATGTACATTTGTTTAAGCAGGTCTGCCAAGTTAGCTCTGTGGCAGCACGTCTGCCTCCAGACTAGCCGGTGGGTTCGATTCCCAATGGGATCAGAGATTTTCATGTAAAATTTGTGGCAGTGCAGAACTTCTAATCACTAAATTGTGCACCAATATGCCTGGGTTATATCCCAAATCTCTCTGCAGTGCATATGAAGAGACGGCATATGTCACTGTTGATAGTGATTAGACCATTGGATGAGGACGTTAAGCCTGGTGGCCCCCTTGTTGCTATTCGACAGGAGTAGGCTATGTGCCGGCACCATATTTCCCCTTCTCCCTTCCTCTTCATTATCATCCTCACCCATTCCCTACACTACACTTACACGAACACTTACACATACACTCACCCTAGTACACGACATAACTCTTCACATGATACACATCATGTACAGCGTGGTCTGCCGAAGTGGTGTACAATTCAAAATGGATCATAGTCCTGCCATCTATCCGATATATGCGGAATCTGAATCACGCAAGTGCACAGTGGGCCAGACTGAATAAAAAATGGGACAAAATTGAAAAAATGAACTTTTTTTTACAATACTTTTGACAGTGTATATTCATAGTAGGGATCCTGGTGAGCACTAAACTCATTCGTCTGGCTGTATGATCTAACAGACTCTGTAACTTCACTTCTGCACTTATTTCTGTCAGAGTAATATCACATGGATAGCAATGCAGCTTTGCTTCTCGAACTTCATTGTACGCTGGATATAAATCTACATTTCTACATTTTCTTGTAGTCTCAATAAAGTGTACTGGTACTTAGATAATTTCGTACCCATTATCAGGGCTAAAACGTCATCACCACTATATTTTGCAACATTTTTTGCAGGAACCACTATGCTCGTTATATGCAGTTGGAATTTTTGCCACACGGGTTGGTGTACTTACAGCATTTTCCATTAGTTTAGCTGCTTCTCTTTACCAGAAGCCTTCATACTTATCCGAGTAGCAAGAACAAGCGCAGCAGGATCAGCAGCTTCTCTGAGATGTTCAGTTTTCCTCCTCTTGGTCTTCTTAGATGATTCAGAGAACAATTTTCTTGGATGAGCAGAATGACTATACAACTATGAACATCCAGCCACATGTTCAACATGAAATTTATTACAGGGGGCAGGTTAAATTCTTGATCCAGTGAACTGCCAATTTTTCTTCCTATTTATTTTTCATTCTGTAGCAATACTGCTATCTTTTATTCTAATTACTGCAGAATGAACTATTTTTTTTCTTTAGTTCTGAAGAAAAATCTTGTTGACAATTTTCACGTTATCCTAATTATGAAATAACAAACTCATGAACAGCTGTCTTATCATTATTATTTGCAGCAAGGCTTCCATGATTTTACAGTGTAAAAAACAGCAGTGGAATAGTAATTAATACGAGAGGGATCCAGGAAATAACGACCGTTTTGTTGTAATAATTAAAAAAATATATATTTATTTGAAAAAACAAAGTCTGTTACATAACTGAAGCTTCCTTTACTTCTCTACATAATCACCACCTACATTTAAACATTTGTCGTATCTGTTCACTAGCTTTAGAATTCCTGTGTTATACTCCTCTGCCACCAGTTCATTAAGCCAGGTGTTCACTGTCTTCTTCAACTCTTCATCACTTCCAAAACGCGTACCACCCAGAAAGTCTTTCAGCTTAGTGAAAAGGTGAAAATCGCTAGGAGCAAGGTCTGGACTATAGGGCAGATGATCAAAGATTTCCCAACCGAATTGATCCAGCAATTCTCGAGTTGAAGCAGCAGTGTGCGGGCGGGCGTTGTCGCGAAGAAGCACAACTCCTCTCGAAAGCATTCCTCGCCTCTTGTTTTGGATGGCTCGCAGTAGTTTTCGTAAAGTCTCACAATAACGATTTGCATTCATCGTAGTGCCTTTTGGCATGAAATCCAGCAAAAGAACACCTTTGCGATCCCAAAAGACAGTAGCCATGACTTTTTGTGTTGAGAGAGTCTGTTTGAATTTTTTCGGTTTCTTGGGTGATGAGGGATGATGCCATTGACGTGATTGGCGCTTGGTCTCTGGGGTGTTGTCAGACACCCAGGTCTCATCACCAGTCACAATTTGATCAAGAAAGGCGTCTCCATCTGTGTGATATCGCATCAAGAATGTCAATGCTGAGGCCATTCTCTGAGTTTTGTGTTGGTCACTCAGTTGCTGTGGAACCCATCGTGCACAGATTTTGTGGTAGCCAAGATGTTGTGACACAATTTCACCAAGCAAAGAACGAGAAATGTCAGGAAAGGCAATATGCAATTTGTCGAGTGATGTGCGCCTGTCTTGCAAGATTCTGTCGTTCACTTTAGTCTTCAGATCTTCTGTGATGAGTGATGGGCGTCCGGGTCGAGTTTCATCGTGGACATTTGTTCGCCCATTGTTGAACATTTCGCACCATTTTCTCACATTTCTTTCACTCATTACAGTATCACCATACACTTCTTTCAATTGCCGGTAAATTTCTGCAGGTTTCAAATGTCGGGCATGCAAAAATCGAATCACACTCCTCACCTCACAGTCGGCGGGATTATCAATCGCGTCGTTCATTTTGAAGTAGCACAAAATGCACAATGGCGACTTGTTGCAACCAGTACTCACAACATTATGAGAACACATGTTAAGGAAGCCAGTTGACCTTCAAACAAGGAAGGGGAGTCAGCTGCGCGGCGGGTATGCGCGAACGGTCGTTATTTCCTGGATCCCCCTCGTAATACTGTACGTAGGTATCTGAATTTTCGCATATTAATCAGAAAAGTGCAAGTAGCTGCAGCTGAATACGACTTTTCTGCAATCTATAGGATCTGTTTAAACCATCGACACAAAAGTTTTCGTAACATCGAGTGACACGCACTTTATAACCCTCTTTAAATATTGAAAACTAAAATATATTAGCTTAAATTGCATTCCTCCAAGTTATCACAAATATTTACACTCTATATAAACCAATTCAAAATTACATGTATTCCTAATAAAACCTACCCTTTGTTCTAACATTCTCAGCCATTGTTATTTCCTTATTCACGAATATGACCACGTAACACACACCACTGTCTGAAGCGCACGGCCTAGGACTGACTGGTGCGCTATCGCCTTGGTTACAATGGGAGATATTAATAATTTTGAGTTGTTATTTATCACTCGACAATTCCGAGTTCTAACTCGCATGTGTATTAATAAACATACTTATCTCTCAATCAGTCTGGCACTGACCTTTGATCCTTGAGTTACAACTCTCGATGACGCAACAGACGAGAGACAAGTCACTATTCCATATTAATGAACGTTACTACTCACTCATATAATTGACTTTATACTATCAACTTTCTGAGTCAACTGAATAGGTGACTCAAAGCGGTTGAGTGAAGTTAAAAAATCGTAATGACGAGGTATATTATTGTTGTATAACGCAGAAGAAAAGGTATAAACATCGCAGACAAGCTTGTAAACATAGTTACAAACATTTGTACAAATTTAAGAAGGAGAACGTACAGTGACTAGTGCGGAATTTCTTGCAAGATTCAAATGGCAGAAGAGGAAGAGCTCTCGATAATGAAATGAAAATGAGCATTTTCTTACTATTTGTGGGCGATCCAGGTTTTCAAATGGGCGTTCAAGAGGATATGGATATTTCCCATGGTACCATGTCACTTTTCATTTCATTGTATTCCATAGATCTTGTGTTAGCATTAAAGCTTCAAGATACGAAACAAGAGTTAAACAATTTTTTTGTGAGATGAAGTGAGGCCGAGGATTCGCTATAGTTTATTTGGCATTTGCCTTACGTTTGGGGAAACCTCGGAAAAAAAAAAACTCAACCAGGTAATCAGTCCAAGGAAAAATCTAACCCAAGCCCGAGTGCAGTTCCTGATCAGCAGCTAGCGAGTTTGCCGACTAACGTAAGTTACCCTGGAGTAGGTTATTTTACGACGCTGTATCAACATCTCAGGTTATTTAGCGTCTGAATGAGATGAGATGTGATAATGCCAGTGAAATGAGTCCGGGGTCCAGCATCGAATGTTACCCAGCTTTTGCTCAAATTTGGGTTGAGGGAAAACCTCGGAAAAAACCTCAACTAGGTAACTTACCCTGACCAAGATTCGAACCCGGGCCACCTGGTTTCGCGGCCAGACGCACTAGCCATTACTCCACAGGTGTGAACTCAGTGAAAGAGTGTAGACCTACTCACAATGTACAAATTTTGGAATATCTTTTTACATGATGTCCTTCTATGTACCCTAGTCATTATCCTTATAGCTTTCTTTTATAAAACAAATTCTAACTGCTGGGAAGTTGCAGATTCTTTGAAATTAAAAGCATTTATTTGCTTTCAATTTCCAACAACTGTCCAAGAGTTACAGAATGCAAAAAGGAAGTATTCATTTCCTGACGTCATTGAAGCTGTGAATTATACCAATATTTTTATTTAAAAAAATCAACATGCCGATGAGTATTTTAGCAAAACAAAAAGGTATTGTGAGCTTTAATGTACGAGCTACCTGCAATGTCAAGGAAGAATTCACAAGCGTGGATAATTATTTCTATATTAGGCCTATATGGAGAAATTCGGATGTTTCTAGAGTAATGATTGGCAATAACGCCAATGCACTTCTTCTAGGTGATATGGGCTATGGAATTATGTGGTTCCAAGGCAAAACATGATATTTAAATTTTTGTTGAAAATGAAATTTTGTGATAATGTGTGCATCCTGCTGGTATCTTTATTGTGGCAAAAGATAACATGTATATCTCTATTATTTTTTTGTCTAATCCATTGTTATGAAACACAATTCCTACGATTTTATAAGGTTATTCAAATTATATCTGTACATGCTCGCTCTTGAAAAGTGAAAGAAATGACATAGAGGCCTAACACATTTTGCCTTGGAGCCACAGAATTGCTCCTTGGCTTATTACTTTACCATCACTCCACAGCAAAGAGCCTACAATAAATATATACCGGTAACGAAACAACGTGCGATTATAGAGGTGTTTCGGCCAAGTGAAGCAACAATTTCCAATTTTCCGTAGCAAAATAAGAGTTACAATGGAAATTGTCTTTGATCATATTGTGCTGCCTTATATCGCACGATGTAACTAAACACCTATTTGAAGATTATGAAGTTTCATTACTGTAGGACGAAGTGAAGGAAGATAGAGTAGAATTACCGAACAGGTTGTATCACTCAGACGAGTCATTAGACATGAAATACTAAAAATATACAGCGTATACATATAGGTAAGTTTATCATCACATTATATTGTTACACATTCATAAGATTTTTTTTTTTTTTTTTTTTTTTTTTTGTGAAGAGGAAAAGACTTCCTATTTCTCATTTCCGGTAACTGATTTAGTGAATAATATGTGGTGTTGTTTCAAAATATTAACAAATGAAGTTTGAAACTGCACACTTTCCTCCTCTATGATAGAAACAAAAGTATATTTACAAATCGAATGTGAGGAAGACTTCCCTCTGCAAGGAGCTCTAGTCTAAACATTGATAACTTGCACAGCTATGTCTAGGCGATAAAATGCGAGTAACAACTCAGAGTCACGAGTAAGATATGTCCAGGAGGGGAAAATATTTATTAATATGAAATTCAGACTAATCACTCACTCGACCCTTTACCACTCACTGAGTTGTCCGATACATCTCACTCACTCTCAAGCAGTTTTATTAATATCTGCCATTAGCTCTCTTTCAAGGCTGTAGCCACACCTGTTAAAACATGTTGAATAGGAGATAGGAAGAAATTCAGAGTCGGTTTCCAAATGAGATGGGACTTCTTGTGGACAAACCTAAACCAGGAGAGAGTGGAACCTCAAACAACGGAATACTCCTAGAAGATTCTTCTCAAATCCCGAATTAACATATTCATCACTGGGATAGATAAAGACTTAATTATACGTTTTGCAGTTGTTCTTCGAGTAATTTCTAACGGAAGATATATTAAAATTGATTCTTTGGATCAATATACGCTAGAAAATGCAAAATTGTTCATTCAGAAGTATCCCTAGTTTAACCTCCCAGCTAGCATACACAAAATTCTCATCCATGAGTCTCAGATTATTAACTCAGCTCTGCTTCCAATTTCACAGTTATCTGAGGAGGTTCAGGAGGCTCATAATAAAGATATCAAAATATATCGAGAGCCCCACACAAGGAAAAGTACTCGTAAAAATACAATGACAGATTTAGTCAACAACCTTCTCATATCTTCCGATCTTCTCATTTCAAATATCAAGAAAGTCACATAAAAAATACAAAACTTCCTTGTGGAAGGAAGGATTACAACTATTGAAAGACTCTAGTGAGGAAGAAGAAGAAAGTGCCATTCATGAAGAAAATGTCAGTAATGAAAATGTAATGATGAGGAATCAGATATTGAATAAAAAACTATTATGTTGTGAAAGTGCTTTTAACTTAAAGAAAAAGTGAAAACTATTGAATAACTATTGATTTTATGCATCCAAGAAAACAATAGAGACATAAAATAATTTTGTCCCATTTTGGGTCGATTCTGGCCCACTGTGAAGTGAAGTGAGTAGGCATTAGATACACGCACACATTTAAGCTAGTTTTTACTAGATGAAACTGGTTTTGACGGATTTCGGGTTTTAACGGTATTACCGGTAACATATAAATTTTCAAATTAACATACACATACAGCCTACACAGCATAGATTTACCTTTAATAAATATGGTTTCTTTGCAGGTAGATGAATGAAAGTTATTTAGAATCATATATTGATTTCCTGCTGCCTCTAACTTTTTGCTTTCATTGCCAGACTCTTTCAACCTTCCCTTCTTAATGACTGGTTAAGGAATTTGAAACAATATATTATACGCAAGTACCTAGTTATACTCGCTAAGCTATAACACCAAATACAGCAGACCAGCTGTTACAATATGTTGAAGGAGGGCAATGCACATCAAAATCATTGCTACTTGACACATTTGTAAGGAAACTGGCGTGGTTAACTGGGTTGTGACGTCATTGAAGCCATTTGATGCTCATACATCACTTCTACTTGAGATACGCTACTAGTTAGACGTGTGCAAGTGGTTCTATATTTTTGTGTAATAGTTTGTAGTCGAGAAGTGTCTAGATTCAGTGACAGTGTTTCAGTGTTTTTATTAAGCCTTTTTTTTCACGCTTTCATATTATTTATTCTTTGTTCGATAATCTAGAGCCCCTTCGGGGGTCTCTTACTACTCATACATGGAAAACATTCCGGAAATCATGGAGGAAGCTCTGCCCATTACATCATTTCCGATTGAGCAACAATCACTAACCAGTACCAAGCCCCTTTCATCACTTAGATCTAACGAAAACCAGGATAGGTCTGATATAATGGAACCTCAGTTATCTTATCAATATATATTTTCAGATTCTGGACCCTTCTTTGTCACTATTAGAAGCAAGACTGTGAACATCAATAAGATGCATCCGATGAAGTTCGGTAAATGGCTATACACTAATAATTATGACGTTTTGCAAATTTTCAAGTCAGGATTTAATCAACTTGAAATACACTTTACTTCAGCCGACCAGGCTAACAAATTCCTTGATTCTGATTTCGATGAGCTGTTTCAGACAAAGTCATTCATACCCAATTACAATATCATGGTGCATGGGATCATTGGTGGAGTTGACCCAGACATTTCAATCACGGATATTATAACCAATATTTCGGTATCTGAAGGATTTATGGTCACAAACGCTTACCGCCTGAATTATAAATCCACGGACGAGAATGGAAAAACGATTTACAAACCTTCCTCTAAAGTTAAACTTATATTTCGATCACAGAAACTCCCTCAATACGTGGTCTTATATTATCAGAGACGTGTAGTGCATGTATATAAGGAGCAAATTATACAATGCAATAATTGTGGATTATTAAATCACAAGTCCAAGTTTTGTCACAACGCTATTCATTGCATGAAATGCGGAGGCCCTCATACCACAGCTGAATGTCAATCAGAGAAACCTTGTTGTGTAAATTGCAAATAGGCCCATTATAATACGGAGTTGGATAAATGCCCGAATTATAACCTAGAAAAAAATATTGCCGATACCATACAAAGTCTCCCAGTATCCAAATATCAGGCGAAACAAATATTTAAAGGGCACACTACTTATGCCACTATCCTTAGAACGAACAATAACACTCAGGGTAGCCCAGCAGCTAACTTTCCGCCCCTTCAGACATCAGCACCAGTCTCGCCAAATAGTAAACCATCATCTCACAACCCGTGCAATGCTAACAGTACCCCGAACCCCCATACATCTGACAAGAGAGGGTAACGAAAACTGCCTTACAATACTACAGGCTACAATGTTGCTGAATATAAACGGGCACTCAAAGACAACTTTGATCATCCAAGATCTAAAAATCTAACATAGGCGTCAGGAGGGGTAAATATGAGACAAAATCAAAACTTTAATGTTTTTAAACAGAAAGCAAATAGTTAAAATTTTGGTAAATTATTAAAATGATTGTAAACTGCATGTTGAATTCAATTTTATAAGTAATATTGCTTCAATTTATATATTTTTTCATCAATAAAATAAAAAGTGTCTTTTTTTTTTACCCACCAAATGGGGTAAAAAGAAGACAGTTGGGGGTAAATAAAAGACAGCATTCAATCTCCATACCTAAGAGAGCTACAGGAATGGGAGTGCAAAAATAAGACACAGCAGTTTTTTTTTAAGTATAGTATGCTGAACAAACTTTTAATTTTCATTAAAAAAATACATTTTTATAAGAAATAAACAAACCCATGAGGCATTTTAGACGCTGATTTATGTTTATCTTAGTTTAGTTCAGATAGTATTAGTATTAAACAAAAATGATTGAAAAACATTCCAGACAACCTGCACATATTAGGCCTACTTTTCACACACATTAACTGGCTGTGCGAAGCAATATTGCATATGTTGTCCAGTGCAAGACATAAATGGTACTGGAAGTATGCCTATAATATCATTTTTGTGAATTAGTGACACATCTGCTTCATTCAACTTGAAAAGAGTCTTATTTCCAGATATCATATTCATACACATTACATCATACTCATCAGTTACAGGATATGTTTTCTGCACAACACAAACATATTTATAAATAACTGTTTTTCTTTTACCGCCTTTAAACTGAACTAACACATAATCTCCAATCTTCACTTCATTTGGCTCAATCACCTCACATATTTCTGCAGGTTCATCTTCTAAGAGATCAATGTCCTGTAAACTATCACCGCTTTCCAGCCATTCTTCATCCTCAGAAGTTTCAGGATCTTTTGGTATGTTTCTCTTCTGCTTTCCTAACTTAGTTTTTCTGTTTCCTACAGGTTTAGGTCTACCATTTTTCAGTTTGCCACACTTGTTCTTTATCAAAGTCATATCCTCTTCTGACGTAATAACTTCACTATGTTGTTTTGTTTCAGGAATGGGAGTCTTTTTAACTTGTAACAGCAAATCTGCAAAAGTGACACTGCTCTTTCCACAGTTTTGCTTAAGAGAACTGATAGGTTCAGGCCCATCTGATGTATTTGAAGGTCCTGGAAGAGGCTGTGACTTGCTAATGAGTGATGCAATCGTGATAGGAGGCCTATTTGATATATTCGAAGGCCCTGCAAGAGACTCTTTTCCAACAGGAGATACCGTTATGGTAAGAGTTCCAGGCTCTGATGCATTTGAAGGTCCTGCCATAGGCTCTGACTCTCTAACAGGTAATGGAGTTGTGGTAGGACTAACTACCTCATTTGTATGGCCTGTTTGTATAGTCATTGCATAATATTTTTCTAATTTACCAGGATCTAAACGATGTTTCGGATATTTCTCTCTGTTACAAGCAAATATCCCTGTTGAATTAAACCCTGCTGGGATAGTTTTTTGTGAAATGCTTTCCTCCCATATTCCACACAACAAATCCACCATTTCAGATCGAGATGTTTTCCTCATATTAAGGCGCTGCCACTCTTGTAGTCTTTCATTCCACATATCCTTCAGAGGTTTGAAGCATGCTTTGTCCAGTGGCTGAAGGGTTTCTGTTGTGTGTGGAGGAAGCTTTAATATGGTAATATGTTGCTCTCTAGCTTTTTCTAGAGTTGTCAGGTCCAAATGTGATAGATATCCATCAAATATTAATAGCAAAGGCCTTTCTTTAACCAGACTACATAATTTTATAAACCAATCTTGAAAAATGACTGAAGTCATATACCCTTTGTCAAAACTTGCATAAAAAGTTCCTTTTATGTCATGTTTTCCTTTCCTAGTTGTCCACAAGTGCTGACCAGTAAAAATTATTAATGGAGGAAGCACTTTTCCATCTGCTGAACAACAAGCAAGAATGCTAGTGTTGTCTTTGCCGGATCCTTGTACATTCTGATGTGCCTTCTGACCTTTACCAGCAACACATTTCAATCTTACAGGATTACTGCAAATGTAAGTCTCATCCAAATTATAAATATGAGATGGCTTACCCCCAATGCCTAATGAAGCAGTGACTTCTTCTAATCTATCATAAAATTAATATATGATAAATGGATCGGCAGTGGTTGTTCTTCTGTTCATCTATAATTTCTCCAAATTTCTAATGCTTAGGTTATGTCTTCGTAAGAAATTAGTCATCCAATCCTTTCCTGGCCTTCCTGTGTTGCTATTAAAGGGTGTACTGATGTTATTTTGGGAAACATAGTCAGCTACTACATTTTTTATTTCCTTAGTGGTTAAAGCAAATCCCCACTGAGCCATATCCCTTAAATGCGAAGCCAGCTTTCCTTCAGCCTCTAAACTTATTGCTGTCTTTCTTCCACGTTTCTGCAACATCTGTCCAGAAATACGCCTACTTAATAATGATTTATCTAAATTGTACTTTTTTGCAATGTTTCTCAGTGAATCTTTCTTTTCTTTCCACTCTCCCACAGCACTCTGTGCATCATCTTCATTGATTTTATTCTTTTTCGCATAAGACCTAGGCATTTTTATAGGTTAGACCTAGGCAGTACACAATGCTAGTCAACCTGCAACAAATGATGCAGCCAAAATAGCAATGGTTCCAAAAGCACCAATAACAATATCACTGCGAATAATTGCACATGCTCTTACCTGACTGTCTTCTTTTTCCCCCTCTTCAATATTTTCTTTTGAAACTGAACTTCAAATCTTCAAACAACACCATTTCTCTATCAACTCTGCAGCAAACTAACCAGAAAGCACTATGACTGCTGTAAAGCCTGGTAACAGTTCACCCAACCGTGTAGATACAAAATAACTAGGAAAGTTTGGAGGGAAAATTTGAATTTGTTCTACGAAAATTAGTATGCATGCATTTCCCCCTAGCCCCCCAAATTCATTAAATATTTTTTTACATTCTTTATCTTGTAAAGGATGTTTCTATACTTACTGAAGAGTGTTGTAAATTAAATATATATTTTTGTCTACTAAAATATACGCATAATAAACTTGTTTTACCCCACTTTCTCTGTGTCTCATATTTACCTCTCCTGACCCCTATGTGACTAATCCCACATCACCTAAGCCTTCTCAATCTAATTCTAGGACAACTGCATACCACAGCGAAGAGATAGAACACAATTCACAGGAATTGTCAACTACTCAAAAAGAGGTTCAATCTCAAAAACGAGTCTCTACTAAGCTAAATAAAACTCCATTCATTGCCTTTATTAATAACATTATACAGGAAGCACCTGACTATATCAGACCCTAGTTGGAAGATTTGAAAACTACTTTTGCATGGATAGACTCCAAATCCTATATTGGAATGCCAGAAGTCTAAACAACAAGATTCATGACATATCATACTTGGTATCCAAAAAATTTTATCATATAATCATTATTACAGAGACTTGGCTTCAAAATTATCGACAACAGAACATTAAATCCTACCATTTAATCTCCGCCAACCAGGAACTTATTGGAGGTGGTGTCGCAATGTATATCCACAAGTCTATTCACCTTACTAAGAAATATGAAATGTTTAATATTAATAATAAAATACAAATCATCTCTATCACAGTCAACAATATAAGTATCATGGGTGTATACTGAAAACCCAGGGAGAATATATCATTACACCAATGGAATCATATTTTAACAAACGTTTCTACTCTTTCAATACTAATATGTGGCGATTTTAATATAGCCAACTTTCATATGCATAGACGATGGCAGCAAATCCATCATCCTCTCATAGAATTTGCTATATTACATGATTGGCAACTTGCATCTGAACATATTTTAACTAGAAAAGGAAGATGGGGTCAGGATGATTCTCAACCAGACTTAATTTGGTCATCCGAAGACTTACTACAGCATATTAATATTAATAAAATTTTGGATACTATGAATAGTGGTCACTATCCGCTTGATATAGATTTATACTTAAACCAAGCCATTTTCCTCAATCAACCTAATCCAGCACAACCCAGACATATTAATAGTAACAGGGTGGATGAGATAATATCTAAATTACAGAGTTTTCAGGATACAATAAAGGATTTTGACGACATACATAACTTGTTAATAGAAGAATGCCGGAAATGTCCTCTCTCTAAACAATCTGCTAGAAATAAAACTCCTCCCAAACCACCTTGGTGGAATGAAGCCTGCAACAGAGCAGTCGCCAAACAAGAGGGCTTGATATATGAGAGGAGTTCATAAGCCGGATTAAGTGTAATCTGTCAAGAAGCTTCTCTCAACTGCCAGAGGAGCGCCACAAGCAAGCAAAAAATTGCGGGAATTTCAAAAGACTTCTCTTCACCTGCCCTGTATAGCCTATTATTATTTACAATTTATTACTTATAAATACTCTGCACCTCTCTGTTATATTAATATTTATATCAATGTTTGAAATATAACCATCCCTATTAATATTTTGATTTTTTGTCGTTGGAATGAAGATCTTGAGCCAACACCATCAGCATTTTCAGATCGTGATATGCCAGGAAGTGAAGGAAGGAAAAGGATTGTGAAATATGAAATGAATTAGACATGACCTACCAAATCTGTCGTGGTTAGAATGCATTAAATTTATTTAGGTAACAATATTTTTTTCATAAACATACAATATTATATTTTGTTACAATTAACTTCTACAGTCTTATTGCAATACAGAAAGATTTCATGATACTAATAGTGCAATAATAATTACAATTAACAACATCACAGGGAAGTGTTGTATAAAAAAATCATATGTATACTTGTCTATTGGAAATCGGAGATTATTTCATAAAAAATGTAAAGGCAGTTTATTTAATTTTCTTCAATTTCTAGATATATTATTAGAGTTATTGTGTTATCATCCTCAGTAGAAATCGAAGTCTGCAATGCTGTATTCTTAAAGTCTTATACAAATATATATTGATGTTGCAAATAAGCAGTTACAATGTGTGTGTGTTTTGCCTTGTGATAACATAGAAGGCTAGTGTAACTGGCATTGTGTTTAAATTATATGAAATGTTAAATATGATATATGCAGTACCTTTCACAAGCTTTGTTTAGTGTGTCGAGAAGATAGCTCCTGTGTTTTATATACAACCCTGGCCACAATGTGTATTACACAATAGCGTATTACCAGGATCACTTTCTGCATCCAGTTTCACAAGCACATGTAAAGTCCAAAAGGCACACAGCTCTTCAAATCTTCGTAATGAAATTTTTATTCTGATACACCATCAGTGCTAAGAGGAACACCTAGATGAAGAAGCTTGACATTGCCCCAGAAGTTTCTCCACTTAGAATGCAGACAGAAATAGTTGAACAACATTCACTCCCGTTCTCTTCCGGAAAGACAGTAACACCAAAAAGGAGGAAAATTCGAAGTCTTCGCATCCAACTGTACTGCTAGAGTATGGAAAGGGAAAACAAGGTACGAGAAGAACTGAAGACAGAACAAGCCCTGTGCACAATGAGGCAAGTTGTGCCTAAGCAATTACATGAACCAATAAAGAAATTGTACAGCTCTTGTTCACAATTTGCTCAGGGATGTCACTGCTCATCAGAATTGAAATGTAAAACCCTTAATATTTACTTACAAAGTCCAAGTGCAACAGAATTTTCAGAAAGTCATTGAAATTTCCTTCTAAAGCCATACTTCTACATAAGTTTGCTAAATATACAAATGATGCTGATTTTGTGAGAAAATATTATATGAGCTAAAATATGCTTGTGACAAAATGACTGCCAGGTGAGCCGCGCTGTCACATGTGCAATGAAATGCCACTAAATATCAGTTTAACTTGTAGCAATAATAATGAGGATACTGTTGATGGGTTTGGAAAACACTCATTATCAGGTAAAACTGCAAATCAGGTGCTTGTGTGTGTTTACGGCAACTGGTCTTTGTCATAATTACAAGCAGGTACAGAATTAGTTTTTAACAAATTCCGGTACTCCTGATACATATCTAGTAGACTTCATTTTCAATGCAATTCAGACATTACAGAATGTTGGCCTTAAGGTAATAGCAACTGTATATGAGCATAGGCTTAATAATCAAAAAGCTTACATCTTGCTTGGGGTAAAGCCAGATCAACCATTCTATTCAGCAAATGGTCAGATAAGAATTGTTTAATTTTTTTACACAAACCATCTCTTAAAATGTACACGAAACATGTCGAAAAAGTATAATGCAATAGTTCAAGACCAATATAGGAAAATGGAAACACGGACATTAAGCCATGCAGTAGCTGCAGACATTTCCTGCTAGCCAAGACTGGCAGTACATGCAGGAGATGCAACACATAGAGCAGAATTTGTAGGAAACATGGACAAGACATTTGATTCACTGAATGGAAGTACAGTTTTCGAGAATAGGAAGACAGTATGTGCGGCTGTGGAAGAAAAGTCTATGCATGTATTCACCTGGAATGAAATGTTGAATTTTTAGTAGTGTCAATTTTATAAATAGTGACAAACTGTGCATGTGCCATCCACATCTCGTTGAATTTATGACTAAATGGAGCAAAATTACTATGGGAAGTTGTTAAAAATTTACACTGATATGCACTCGCTCTAAATTTGGAGTATTAATCAAGATTATTTAGAGATTTACTTTTGCATAATTAGAAATAAGGATGGTAGAACAAGCCAGATAACTCTTCCTGCAATGATATTCAGTACAGTAATCGGGCATTGCTGCTTAAAATAATGTTATGTTCTAGTAACAAATGAAATTGTGAAAGAGGTTAATAGCTGGTGAGGGAATCTTTTAATTTCTCCGATGTTGATAATGAGATCGTGAATGCAAATGCATTATAATATATTCCTGGTTATATTGGTAAGAAGGCATGTGATGCTAAACAGTGTGTTTATTGTCGTGCAGCTCTTTCAGACAATGAAAAATACTTACAAGAGGGCATAACATTCATGTTCAAAGAATATGAAAAAGTAAATGAAGATCCTCAGTTGCCCTCAACGCATTTATTAGAATGTGTAACACTGATGACCAAAATGTTTCATAACAGCTTAGAAAATCTGCTGTCAGACAATGATATAATAAAGCAATTTATTGAGCTTTATTCATGATAGTGTTAATTTTGATTTTCTTTCACACTGTAACTTCGAATGCAAAAATTATTTTTTTTCTCACTATAATGTTAAATCAATGCAAGACTCAGAAAACTGAATGAAAATATGTCTTCTGATAATATCAAAAAAAAAAAAACAAAAAAAAAAAAAAAAAAAACAAAAAAACAAAATTCATCTTGCACCAATAAATTGCTAACATTAAATAGCATAAATGTAATATAATCTGAAATTATATTACATAAAACTCCATTTTATTGATGCAGGACTTTTTTCATTTTCTTTCCTTCCTTTCTGTAATCATCACTTGACAGATTTTCATTCATTCGCCGTAATCTTGCATGAATCAGCACTCTTGTGAACAACGAAACCAAATATCTTTTACAATCAGAATTACAATTAGGTGCAAGGAAATCAAAACAAACTTCATCCTGAATGAGGCTAGTAAATCTCTGTACTACATCAGACATAGAAATCAGGTTTTTGAAGTTATTATCAAACTTATGTGTCATATCTTCAACACATTTAAGTAAATTCGCTGAAGGATATTGGAGAACATTCGTAACTTTTTCATATTCCTTAAAAATAGGAAATGTTATACCAGCTGGGAGGACTTTTTCAGAGTCAAGAACAGCTGTGCAACAGTAATTACAGCACTGTTTTGCAGAACAGAGCTTTTTGGCAAGATAACCAGCAACATAAAACATAGCATTGCTGTTAACAAGATCATTACTCAGGTCAGAGAAATTACAACTGCGTGCAATGAACTGATTCACCTCAGAGTTTGGTGGGTTAACCACCATCTCACAACTAGTACCTGTTGACCCTATAGATGCTAGGACAACATCATAGTCAATTTCACAATTTCCCTTGTCACTACATATTAGCATATTCTGGGCAGCAACTGCTCGGAAAGCATAACAAAAGTCGTTACACGAAGGGTTGTCTCTATTACCACCTTTCCTTCTGATTATACAAAATGTGTTTTCCAAACAATTTTGGTTTATCCTCCCCATCAAAAGTGAGTGCATGCCCTCTTTCTTAGCAACCTCCCACAACAATTTTGCAGCATAAAAATGTTGTACCCAACCATATGTGGATGGTGCATGTACTGTCTTTCCTTCAGTATTTATAAATTGGACAGACTGAAAAAAACTCGCCATTTCCTCCCAGACTCCATGGCGGCTGGTACCTTCCTTCACTGCACCACATAATGGCTTCATAATGTCCGTCATCACTCTGCCATTTAATGAATCAAAAGCTTTATCCACATAACCTACGAATTTTCCAGTGTGTACTCCTCCTTCAAGCATCCCAAAAGATGACATCGTGAGAATGGCTGCAGCAAACAAATGACTTAAAACTCTTGCTGCTGTGTGCACCCTCGTAACTCTGAAACCAGACACATAAACATCTTTATCAGTTAGTTTAGTCGCACGAAACTCATTATCTTTATCTGAGTTATATAACTGCACAATGTGCTCCCATTTTGCAGTGTAATTATCGTAAAACTTAGCAGAATACTTTTTGAACATGTTTCGTGTACTTTTAATCAAGTGTGGACTGTCAAAAAATGGTACAATTTTCCTGTCATTTATTGTAAAGGAGGGCTGATCTGTAGTAACTTCCAATAAATGATACGCCTTTTGATTGTTAGAGCCCTGATCACAAACAGTAGCTACTACTTTTAAACCAATGCTTCTCAGCTTCTCTATTGCTTTGACAATGAGTTCAACTCATGTATTGCTAGGGGTGCTTGAATGTGCTAAGAAATAGCCCAGAACTTGTTTGTAATTACTTCAAATATCTCTAACCATAAACACAAGACCTTGGTTGGCAATTCTATCTGATGAATAATTGCCAGAATACCTCTCAAAGCCATCTACGATGTCTTCATTACTATTGTAGCACAAGTTTGCTTTTAAAGACATTTCATCCCGCATAAGGCAACACAGTTTGTCAGTCTCAGTTATCTTACTACAGGCATTCCATAGTATGTCAAATAGTTTATCATTAAAACCATCATCAGTGGTAACTAAAATTAATGACGATCTGGACTCAATCTGGACATGGACACGGAAATTACGACTTAAACTAAATCCAGAAAAATCATAGTCAATCATTGTGGGCCATTCACGTTTGTTAAGCACTATTACCATACCAAATTTGTCCCCGATTAAAATATACGGCACCGAAATTCCGTTCAGTGAATCAGTAAAGAATCCAGGTGTTTATGTGGATAAAAGTTTAAATTGGAACATTCAAGTTTCAGAAACCTGCAAAAAAGTATTCTCATTAATACACTCGTTTAGGCGATTGAAGAATTTTCTACCCTTTTCCATGAAAAAAATATTAATGCAAACACTCGTGATGCCCCACTTCGATTACTGTGATATTCTGTTTACTGACCTAAGCGTTACTTCGGCGCAGAGACTACAACATGTTCATAATATGTGCGTCCGTTTCGTCTGCAATATTCGCCAGGCTGATCACATAACACCATCCCTCGAAATGTTGTCCTGGCTCCGTCTAGAAGATCGTAGGAAAATCCATTGTCTTTCCCTTGTCTTTCACATATTGCATTTCTCCACTCCTGTCTATCTTGCGCCTCGTTTTCAGAATTTATCCACCCATCATAACTTAGACACATGATCACAACACTCCTCAATGTTATCCATTTCCTCCCACCGAACATCCTCATATTCGTCTTCTTTCACTGTGGCTGTTCCTCAGCTTTGGAATTCCCTACCAAGTAATGTCAGGGACTGTCAGACATTAAACCAATTTAAGAATACGCTAACAAAATATTTTTCTAACAAATCTTTTAACAATAATAGCTGTTTCAGGTTTCTCAATGTTTAATGGTTATATATATATATATATATATATATATATATATATATATCACAATTAAATATCTAAATTATCTCATTATTATTATTATTATTATTATTACTATTACTATTATTATTATTATTATTATTATTATTATTATTATTATTATTATTATTATTATTATTATTATAACTATTTCTTACCAATGTTTATTATTGTCACACTAACATTACTTATCCAACTTTAATTATTTACTTTCATGTTGTTTTATGGTCTAGATATTAATGTAATAACTATGTAAGCAATTGTATTCAATTAGAATTAGAGTCTGGCTGGGCGGAAGAGAAGGCCTACTGGCCTTAGCTCTGCCAGATTAAATAAATACATAAATTATTATTATTATTATTATTATTATTATTATTATTATTATTATTATTATTACTTTTGCAATACTCTAAGCAATGGAGGCTTTGAAGGGAAATTTAATAACTTCCTAATCATCCTATAGGAACTTGGGCTCTGTAAATAAATGTTAAGAGCCTTTGTTTTCATTTCTAGTGACCACCAATTCCTCTGTACACACCGTGCATCTGAAGAGATACAATTTCTTACTGGTTGATATAATGGCCCAGGAACCTTACTCTTTATACATGCAAGGGCAGTGTGTATCTTCGGTTCTTTCTGCGTAGTCTTGAGAACTCTTCCTCTCGAACGATGCAATTGTACTCAAAGATGCGAATCTTTCTCCTCTTTGGTGTTAGGTCCCGCAGAATCTGTATAAAACGAAACAACAGAAAATATATAATTATAAACTAACAGTAAGAGTAAGCAGGCCTATAACACCACGAATAGAGGGTGCAGTTATGGGGTCTACTAAGCCCAATACAGGCTACTTATCTTTTCCTATAAATAACAATTACATAATCTTCAATTTTGACAGAATATACTGTATGTGTGTAGTTCTGAAGCATTGAAATTGCATATCATCGGCTTATTTTAAAAATCTTGTAACTGCATTTCAGAAAATTGCACATAAGAACTTTTTATTTTTATACCCAGCTAACAATTGTTATGCATTTGTTGTATACAAAAAGTAGAAGCATTTTCATACTAACGAGGTGTTATCAGGAGACGCATTTTAAAAAATAATAAATTTTGACTTGGTTTTAGAAGTAAGCTGATGATACCTAAGAAGTATATGGTTACCTTGACCGATGGAGATAGCCTGAACTTTGCAAGGTATGGCTTCTCTATTCAAATGTGTGCAGAGGGTACTTGTGAAGTACTTATCTTCAAAATGGTCCGCACACACCGAAAGCTGTTATGCAATTTCTTGGGCAGATTCACCTTTAGGTCTTCTCTGCCCATTGCTTCTAGCCATCCCTTGTATCTGAAATAAAAAAGGGAAATAAAAATAATAGGATAAATATAAATAATATAATGTATCTATAATACAATATAATATAATATAAATATAAATGATGAGCACAGGAACACTATTTCGTGGTACCTTGTAAAATCACTGGGATATGCTAGAAAATGAAAAGAAATTGCTCCAGTGACCTTAAAGATAAAATATAAATAATTCCTCCATTTGTAATATTTTTTTGGTTAGCCTTTTTATATGTTGAAAATTTGTAGTAAAACTGTTTAAGTATAAACTACCATGTCTCAGTGCATCTGATCCCTTCGATTTTCTGCTTTATCTGAGTGATTTTATAAAGAGATACAAACAAGCGTTCCTGTGATTATCATTCGGTACTTTGCCTCATCACACATGACAGAATAAAGTTACTTAAATCACTGAAAATAACTTCTAAAATTGTAGCAAACCAGATAAATCAAACATTGGTGTCGTGTGCAGTAGGGTACCGGAGTTTCAGTACAAAGAATAACTGCAATAGATCCTTCTCTTGAAAAATATCCACCACGTGGTATTGTTAATTTAGATGAATACATAATACAGAAATTAAATATAATACATATATGTATTATGGAATGGCCATGGAATGAGATCGGAGAAACAGAACAGTTTGACGTTATTTATGTGAACTTATTAGTGTCATTTAAGGTGTTTCGACTTATTTTATGTAAGATATACATAGTAATTATTCTTTTTTAAACAAAGTGGTATTCGCATAATGATTTATTGAATGACTTTTGGAAAATAGCGACTTTTTCGCCTTGTTTCCTGCAATGTTGTGTGTTGCTATAGACATTTTATCAACAACGTCCAGGTTTTATTGGTTTTGCATATCGTGATATGAAAGTTTTATAGTTCTGTGCTGTGTCTGATATAAGTTTTGGAATATACTGTAGGTGAGACTATTGCGATATATGAGACTTTACAAATACCATATATTATTATTAATTTATAGACCCTTACTTGGTCAAGTATAAGCAAATCTTTTATATTTCTTATTACATGGAGGCTGCAACAGGAGAAGAGTCAACCGACATAAATAATATTTCTTTAGATACTTGTAACACAACGCAGAGTTCTAATCAAATTCAGTGTGATTATTGTGAAAAATGTTTCTTAAATTCAACATACATATTAGTAAATCCCACCCAGATATTCATCGAGAACGTCTCATTCGTAAACAACCCCGATGTTCAACCACCGTGTGGAAGAACAATTCCAATAATTTAACTAATAATTCTGAAAACCACTCTACTGCTAATACAAGTCCTTTATCCTTCTACAAACAAAATCTTTCTACTTGGAATGATAAATTTAGCGCACAGTTATCTGACAATGTGTTTGATGATGTGACACAGCAATTCCTGATTTTCTTATCTGAAGCAATTGATTATCTACCTGGACCCAAACATCCAACCAGGAAATATTACGAAGCAAGAAAACTAAAGAAAAATTTAAATAACCAGAGGACTTACAGCAGATCCACTAACCCAAAAAGAGCCACAAAACGAGACCGACAGAAAAGAAAAAACAGATTTCTTTATGAGAAAACACAATTTGATTACTTCAATCAACGGCGGAAAGCAATAAGAACAGTACTGAGTCAAAATAAACCAACGTGCAAATTAGATGTCAGCGAGATGCAACAACTTTACAGTTCAAATTTTTCTCAACCAAATAACAATATTCGATCAGAATATCCATCCCATTACACCGAAGCAGAAATACTCGAATTAGATGAAACATTCCAGAAATCTATCACCAAGTCAGAAGTTGCGCTTTCAATATCTCGAATCGCCGTGGACACCGCTCCTGGCCCAGACCACGTCCTGATGAGAGTTCTGAAGGATAATACTGCTGCAGAAATCATCTCCTCCATAGCTACAAGAATGCTCCATATTGGGCACGTACCTCCATGCTTCCAGACCACAAGAAGTGTTCTCCTTTATAACTCTGGTGACGAAAATGACTTTAAAAACTGGAGACCAATTACTATTTGTTCCGTGTTACGTAGGGTAATTGAATGTGTCCTCGATAAATGCCTTCGGGAATACATAAAATTCAATCCTCATCAGAGGGGATTTACACATTCTCCAGGAACAATAGTTAATACATCCCTTCTCAGGTCCACTTCAATGTCCGCAAAATCTAAAAAATGTGATGCAACTCTCGTTTTCCTTGACGTTAGTAAGGCATTCGATAATATCGGGCACTTGTACCTATCAAACACATTAGATAGCTTGGTTATTCCAAGCTTGTTGAAAACGTTAATTTTGAAACTTCAACTAAATAATTCCACTAGAGTAGAAAACAATCATAAAAAAAACTAATCCCATTGGTTTGCGAAAAGGAGTTATGCAAGGATTGCCCCTTTCACCTGCATTATACAATCTATGTACTGATCACATCCTTAATGAAATGTCAGAAGACTCGATCGCTGCCAAATAAGGTTTCAATCTTGTTTCAGGTTTAAAACCTATTACTGTACTTGGTTTTGCAGATGATACTGTTATCATAGCTAAAAACAAAAACTCTGCTTTAGAACTCACAAGGATGCTATTGATCGTTTCAAAGCTATTGGTTTAGATATAACTTACTTACAAATGGCTTTTAAGGAACCCGAAGGTTCATTGCCGCCCTCACATAAGCCCGCCAGCAGTCCCTATCCTGTGCAAGATTAATCCAGTCTCTATCATCATACCCCACCTCCCTCAAATCCATTTTAATATTATCCTCCCATCTACGTGTCGGCCTCCCTAAAGGTCTTTTTCCCTCTGATCTCCCAACTAACACTCTATATGCATTTCTGGATTCGCCCATACGTGCTACATGCCCTGCCCATCTCAAACGTCTGGATTTAATGTTCCTAATTATGTCAGGTGAAGAATACAATGCGTGCAGTTCTGTGTTGTGTAACTTTCTCCATTCTCCTGTAACTTCATCCCGCTTAGCCCCAAATATTTTCCTAAGCACCTTATTCTCAAACGGTTTAGATATAAATGTAAATAAATCTGTAGCTATTAATATTTCTCGCGGTAAATTGCATCCAAATCAACTAAACATTTCTGATGACACTACTATCACATGCTTAACTGCAAATGAGCATGTACGCTACTTAGGTGTTAATTTTTCTGATGTTTGTATATTCGATTCCCAAACCGTTTTAAACGACTTGAAAACTAGATTAGATTTGCTAATTTCGTCTCCTTTATTACATCCTGATCAAAAGTTTTGTATATTAAATTCCTCAATTTGCCCATCATTAATCTACACATTTCAGACAATATCCTTGAAAACAATACCCAATACTTTTTTAGATAATGCTGATAAAATTATTAAAAGCACTCTGAAAGAAATTTTGCAACTACCAGCTGACACACCCGATTCTATGATATATACACATCGTAAATATAAAGGTCTTGGTCTTTTTAAGGTATGCTGGGAATCCATGCTACAACACATTAACGGCTTAAGGGTATTACACAAAACTAATGATCCTTACATTACTTCCACTAGGGACCTTATTGAGGAGAGTAAAACATGTTTAAAGAGCCTTAAATTAACTCCTGCTAATTCTTTTTTAAATAATCGTGAAAATTTTGTGGACTCTCGAAAAGTTAGAGACGCTTTAAGAGACAAAGAATTTGAAAATTGGTGTACATTGTAACAAAAGGGTGAAGGAGTGATTCTTAACAAAGAGTTCCCCCCAGCAAACAGCTGGATAAGAAATCACAAAGGTCTAACGCTCTCAGAATGGATAGACGCCCTTAAAATGATAGGCTATGTCGCTCCGGTCCGAGCTGTACCGGGTAGAAGTCGGAATGGTACCCGCTGTAGGCGCTGTCTCAGCGAGATTGAAACTCTTCCCCATATCCTTGGCTTCTGCCCCTATAGTGAGGCCCTTCGCAACATCCGTCACCATGCTGTCTGTTCTATGCTGGCCGAGGCACTGAAGGAAGTAGGGTTTACAGTCCATCAAGAGGTGCAGGGACTAGCCACACAAGGAAGTGTTCGGCGAATTGATATCATTGCCATTAAGAACAACTCGGCATATATTCTTGATCCCACCATCAGATTTGAGACACATGCAGATCAACTGCATGAGGTGGACAGTGAAAAGAAACGGATCTATGAACCAACAATCCCGTTCTATAAAGATAAATATAGCCTGTCCCACATTGATGTGATAGGTCTGATGGTGGGAGCACGAGGTACCATATCCTCCTTCTTTGCCAACACATGTAAAAACTTGGGCCTAACACACAGCATTGTGAAGGAAATAGCCATTAGTGCCCTCAAAGGATCGGTTCAGATATTGAGAAATCATTTGTATGGGAGTGATAATGGAAATTTCAAGTTATCTTAACCGATGGCTGTTAATTGGTTTAGATATCAATGCCAATCAATCCGTACTATTATTTTTCTCGTGGTATATGGCATTCAAATCATTCTAACCTATCTGATGATATTTCCCCCCCTTTCTTAACTGTAAATGATCACAAACGCTACTTAGGTGTAAATTTTTCTGACATTTTGCATATTCGATTTCCTAACCGTTTCAAATGTATATCATTTTACCTTTTAGGTGTGTTTCCAAATTGTATGTAATACGCTTTATCAAATCTGGCAACCTTTCCATAAGGGAAGCTAAATTTATTATTATATATAGATGCGTGTGTATATATATATATATATATATATATATATATATATATATACATATACATACATATACACACACACACACGAATAGTATCCGGTATCTTATATAATTTATAATGATGCACGTGACTAGAAAAATCTACAGTACATCAAATTTGTTTAAGTGATAAAATTACTATTATTGTAAATGAAAACTCACCATTCACTATCTCGCGATATTTTGAAGAAACACTTATTTGAGTGGCTGTCCTTCTTATTTCTATAATTCAAATATTCACACTTCACATACGATGGCATCTTTCACAGTACACAACAGATACAAGACAAATCAAGATGTCTTCCTTCTCCTTCGGTTCTTTCTTTCACCTTCCTACCTTAACAGGACTGACAACTTAAACCAAAAGCACGCATGCTCATTGTCCATTTCTTGGCATCTGAATTCAGTGCCGGAATGTTGGTAAGAAACGATGGTAGCGTTCGTAGTGTCGGTTAAAAGAGTTAGCGGCGATTGAACCCCTCTATTATATTTAAGTCCTCTTGGTCTGGAATCAATACTCCATTTCATATAGAAATATGAGAACAAATGGGTGAGCCATTTGCAATGTATGAGATCCCCTAGAATCCCAAAAGCTATGCTTCACTATCAGTCCCATTGGAAGAGATCTCTGATACGTCCCAAAAAGAGCTGGGGAGAAAATTCCTCTTTATTATGAGATTGTAATGGCCTACAACTTGTATGGATGATGATGAAGTAGAGGTGTTTGGGAATGCTTCTTGTAGCAAAAGCATAGTGTGGTGGTTTTGGTTTTTGCACACCCACACTGCATATGCAAGGAATTTATCGCCATTGGGTACAATTTAAGAGAAAAATATTATATGCTGACAAACATTTCAGAATATTATTGTTTTACAAAATATCTTAATTTGGGGCTTTATACCTGAAAATGTGCTACATTACATGCTCAGCAGTCTCTTATGTACAGGAACACCTGAAATATGCAAAAATATGTAGAATTGATTTTGAACATTCTGCATTACAGCTGTTTAAAATGATTTTACATCACTTGCAAATGGACAGTAAAATATGCAGTTGCATATGACTCCTCACCCTATTAATATGCCATTCAATGAAAGCCTGTGAATGCAGTTAATTTTGCTTGCAGGCTACCCAGGACCATTCGAGGCCTTGTGTGTTATCCCGCAGCTCCCACATCAGCAGAAGATGAGGAGGAGGAGGAAACAACGAAGAGTTGCTGCTGTTCATGTTTGAGATATATATTTTATGGGCTTTGTAGTCGTTTTATGCGTAAGTAGTTATAAATTGTATGTCTAAAGCCATTTTTCAGATAGATCGCCCTCAGCCTGTTCTTATATTTCCCTCCCCACTTGTTCAAAGTTGAGCTGTTACAGTAGTAGTGAATTATGTGCACTCCTTAATGTTACCAACCATTAAATCTTTCATTTTGTTTGGCGATCTCTCTCTTTATGTGCTAAAAATGTCTGAATCTCATGCTCCGTCCCTTGGTTCCACTCAATGCGACGATAATTAAGCACATGTGGTCGCATTTTCCATTTAATTCCTTCGTTTTCCGATAGGCACAACATGCTTAGAAATGTTTGGAGCTGTAGGCGTATTATAAATTAATCATATTTTTATGGCCATGCAACAGGAAAGGGGTGTACGTTTTTCTTGGTTCTTCTTGTTTTAACACTTCGTCCCAAGAAATTTCTTTTCTTTTGCTGCCACTAAAGTGCACTGAAATTAATCTGTGAATGGCAACAGACTTACTGCAAGCTAAACTCATGCATTTCCTTTGTTTTCTTGAATATAGTTAGTAATTACGAATGTTCTAGAATTTTTAAAGATTATGTGGTATTTTGTTGGAAAGTATATTTAAAGACCATGTTGGGTCCGATAAGCTGTGAGAAATTCCAAAAGTTTTATTAATATTACAATAACATAAATGTTTTATTTTAACATTTTGATGAATGTTTTCGGTTCAAGGAACCATCATTAGATCCCCAATTAACCTACAAAATCTTATGAACGAAGTATTATAAACAATCGGTGAAACCATGGGTTTTATAAAATAGATTCGGATGCATAATGAATTATGATATCACATATTGAGTCACAAGTAAGTGAGTAAAATTCATAATAGTACCATAAAACAGTAAAAACTGTATGTACAAGAATAGAATTGTTAAAAAGTAAATGATCAGTCCACTTTTATGAGTATAAGATTAAGCTATATAAATAGCATAAGCACCATTCAATGTGACTGCATAACAAGATTAACATGAAGGCTGCATTTACAAATGTCAGATCGATATGCTGATGCGAATTGGCAGAGTAGTGAAGAGAGGTGAATATGCAGCTTCATGTGTGGTAAGACTGGAGTAACACTTGAGACATGCGTGGTCTTGTAATCTGAAAGTATGTACAAATTCTTATTTACTATATTGAAAGGATTAATAATGAAAATTATTTATGATTTGTAACCAAATGATGTTAATTCACGAAACACGAAAAGAAGGGGGGCAACCAATTAAATAAAGAAATTACTTACCTAGACGGAGCAAAAGAAAATATATCCGTTCTTGTATAAAGTTCAGCCACAAATGTTGACGAACGTTGCGCTTACAAAAGGACTAAGTAACATCAAATTGAAGGGTGGGGGGGGGGGGGAAGAAGCATATTGGAGTATCGGAAGTCATGTGTGTAAGGAGAAATTAAATTATAAAGCAGACTATGTATGTTTGGGAATTGCTCATTCAGAAGGGATAAACCATTATTTAATGCTTGTGAAATATAACATTCTTCAGCAATATGTATATGTGGATTGTCACCCATAGGATGAATGACCTATAGTGTATTATTTATATTGGTTAATTCATGACCTTGTTCTGTCAGATGGGTTGCAAACTTTGATATTCGTTTACTGTATTTGAAATCGGAAACATTTTCATTAAACTGGGTTGGTAATTTCTGTGAGTTTGACCAATGTATTTGCTAGGCCAATTTTTCCATTGTAGCATATATATGCCACTATTTTGAAGTCGATCTCTATTATGAAATTTTTTATTAGGTATGACGTTATTTAATTTATTATTAGTGCAGAAGGCTATATTCATATTGTGTTTTTTGAAGAAGTTGTTCAATTGGTTAGAAATCGGTCCAAAGTAGGTCATGCTTGTCCATGTTTTTAGGGGTTATTGGTTCAAGAAAAGTGTGTTGAGTTTTTTGTAAGTTGTTGTTACGTTTTTGGAGGAGGCTGTCTACTGTATGTTTTTGGAAACCATTATCTTGGGCTAAACAGATAATATAATTATATTCTTTATTATAATTAGATTTACTTAGTGAAATAGTTAATAATCTATCAATGAGGAAACGAAATTTACTAATTTTATGAGTTTCTGGGTGGTTAGAAAGGCTGTGTATAGAATGATTAGTGAAGGTTGGTTTCCAGTATGTGTCAAAATTAAAACGGAAATGTTTTATAAAAGTTTTGAGGTCTAGAAAGTTTATTGATTGGTTAACAGCTGACTCGGAGGTGAACTTTATGATAGGGTGTAAATCATGAAAGGAATTGGTAATATTTATTTATTTCTCTAATGGCATTGAACATTAACAAATAGTCATCAATTGTCCATCTGATTCATTATCTTAATCCTGGCTTCCCAATAGTTTCTGTTCTGCGAAGGGCCAGGCATCACATTAAGTGGGCCCTGTCCATATCTTCATCCAGATTACAGAGCATGCAGGTGGGCGTTTGAAGTAACCCAAACTGATAGAGCTTCTTGTCTTGGCCATGTAAAAAAGTCTTCCAGTTTGATTCTAAACTCATGAGGTATTGTTCCTTCATTTGTAGAGTTTAGAGCAGTGGTATGATACTGATTTGAAGCAACTAGTGAGCATGGCAGCTTTTTTCATAATGTATCTGCCTGTTCATTGCCAGAAATGTGACAGTGTCCAGGGATCCACAGGAGCTAATTTGAGTTTCCTCAGTGTCTCGCAGCAGTCATGAATCTCCACTGATGCAGCAGCTCAATTGATTCTATGGCAGATCTTGAATCACTCAAGATGACAGTCTTGGAGAATTTTCCAAGATGCAGTAGAAGTTGGTTTAATGCTGTTTGAATGGCTTGATTTCTCCATCGAACGCTGTTTTGAATGATCTGATGGATTTATAAATAGTTGTCGTTGTTTTCTAATGCCAGGCATTTGACAATAAAGTCATTTGACCTCTTGCACTCCAAAATTTTTCAAAGATATTATCATGGCCAGCCACTGAAGCACAGATTTTGAGGTGTTACGAATCCATTTCTTGGTTTGAGTTGCACAATGGGCAGTTAGGGGACTGATATATTCCAATTCTATGCAGGTGTTTGGCCAAACAGTCATGGCCTGTTGCCAATCTAAATGCAGCTACAGACGATTTTCGTGGTAAATCGGGAATTAACTGTGGATTATGATGCAGAGACTTCCATTTTTTCCCTTGAGATTGTGTTATCAAATTTTGTTTGTTGAAGTCTAAGTATGTAGATTTAATAAATCTTTTCACAGAGTAATACGTAGATTTAGTAACAGGTCTGTAAGTAGCAGTGCTTTGCTAAAGCATCCGCATTCTAGTTTCCCAGGATTCCACAATGGGATGGTATCCATTGGAATACAATTCTTTTATTGAGTGATATTAATTGAGAGAGCATTTTAGTTATTTCTGCTGTTTGAGATGAAGGTGTGTGTTTAGATACGATTGATAGAATAGCTGCTTTGGAGTCTGACAATATAACTGCATTTTTAAATTTATTGATGTGGCATAGAAGATTCCTGAGACTTTCACTTATTGCAATGATTTCTCCATCAAAACTTGTTGTTCCATACCCAAGAGATCTATAAAGTGAGAAGAGACAGCACGTAACACCTGCACCGGCACCTTGTTCTCTGGAGATCAAGGATCCATCGGTGTATAAATGAAGCCAGTTTTGTGGAGGGTACCTAATATTAATTGTCTCTAAAGACAATTGTTTCAGTATTTCAGTGTTTACTTCTGATTTCAGTATTTCTTCTGTTAAATTTAGATTTATAAAAAATGAAGATGTAGCTGTATATCCCTGCTCCTGCATTTGGGTAACCATGTATTTGTGAGCCATCTGTGTATATTCTGAGCCATTCGGGTTCTGGGTATTTACTGTTGATAGTCTCCAAGGCCAAAAGCTTTAGACTCATTGTGTCTGTTCCTTTTTTAAAAACACTTTGGTTTAGGTCTGTGAAGCAGTCATGGGATTCTATTTCAGTTGGATTCTGTATCATGGGTTGGGGTTCATTTGATATAATTGAATATTGTTCTTTTAGCTTACGTACTTTCTTCACAAATCCATGTTGTGTTTTGGGGTTTCTTTCTTATTTTCGTATTTGTACCAGTATTGACCATCCGATAGTCTGATTAGCTCTTCATACAACAGCATGGATCTCTCTGAGGGTCAACATGGCATCCACAGCAGTTATTTTTACAGTCTTAGAGTCGACCAATTGTGTGTTTTACATTCCAGAAAGAACATACTTTTGATATGTAGTGCTTAAAGTTGAGCGAGCACATTCCCATTTGCATCCTGGAAGGCGTTTTAGGATCCTCAGTTGGTTTGAAGTTTGGGAGCTAATTTTCTCCACTTGTTGTTTCCAGGATAACTTATTATCAAAGGTTACGCCCCAGTCACCTCCCAGTCAGCTGTTAACTGATCAATAAACTTTCTAGACCTCAAAACTTTTATAAAACATTTCCGTTTTAATTTTGACATATAATGGAAACCAACCTCCAATAATCATTCTCAACACAGCTTTCTAACCACCCAGAAACTCATAAAATTAGTAAATTTCGTTTCCTCATTGATAGATTATTAACTATTCCACTAAGTAAATCTAATTATAATAAAGAATATATTTATATTATCTGTTTAGCCCAAGATAATGGTTTCTAAAAACATACAGTAGACAGCCTCCTCCAAAAACGTAAGAACTCAACACACTTTCCTTGAACTAATAACCCCAAAAAACATGAACAAGCATGACGTACTTTGGACCAGTTTCTAACCAATTGAACAACTTCCTCAAAAAACACAATATGAATATTGCCTTCTGCGCTAATAATAAATTAAATAACGTCATACCTAATAAACTTCATAATAATAATAATAATAATAATAATAATAATAATAATAATAATAATAATAATGGCTTTATTTAACCTGGCAGAGTTAAGGCTGTAAGGCCTTCTCTTACACTCAACTAGGATTAAAACTTGCTTACATAGTTGAACATGCAACTGAATCGGAATTAAGTAATTACATACTGATACATAATAGAGATCAATTTCAAAAAAGTGGCATATATATGCTACAATGCAAAAATTGGCCTAGCAAATACATTGGTCAAACTCACAGAAATTACAGAACCTGGTTTAATGAACATGTTTCCGATTTCAAATACAGTAAACGAAAATGAAAGTTTGCAACGCATCTGACAGAACAAGATCATGAATTAATCAATATAAATGATACACTACAGGTCATTCATCCTATGAATGACAATCCACGTATACAATAATGTTATATTTCACAAGCATTAAATAATGGTTTATCCCATTTGAAACCTGTGAGCAACAGTAACAAATATGAATGATACTCGGGAGGAAATTAAACACAGAATAAATATGGGAAATGCCTGTTAGTATTCGGTTGAGAACCTTTTATCATTCAGTCTGCTGTTAAAAAATCTGAAAGTTAGAATTTATAAACAGTTATATTACTGGTTGTTCTTTATGGTTGTGAACTTGGACTCTCACTTTGAGAGAGGAACATATGTTAAGGGTGTTTGAAAATACGGTGCTTAGGAAAATATTTGGGGCTAAGAGGGATGAAGTTACAGGAGAATGGAGAAAGTTACACAACACAGAACTGCACGCATTGTATTCTTCACCTGACATAATTAGGAACATTAAATCCAGACGTTTGAGATGAGCAGGGCATGTAGCACGTATGGGCGAATCCGGAAATGCATATAGAGTGTTAGTTGGGAGGCCGGAGGGAAAAAGACCTTTGGGGAGGCCGAGACGTAGATGGGAAGATGATATTAAAATGGATTTGAGGGAAGTGGGATATGATGATAGAGACTGGATTAATCTGCTCAGGATAGGGACCGATGGCGGGCTTATGTGAGGGCGGCTATGAACCTCCGGGTTCCTTAAAAGCCAGTAAGTAAGGTATCCCATTTGAGTGAGCAACCCCCGAATATATATATATATATATATATATATATATATATATATATATATATATATATATAGTCCGCGTTATAATATAAATTCTCCTTACACACGTGATTTCCAGTACTCCAATACGTTTCCTTCCTCCCCCCCCCCTCCACCTCTACCTTTCAATTTGATGTTACTTAGTCATTTTGTAAACCTAACGTTCATCAACATTTGTGGCTGAACTTTCTACAACGGATATATTTTCTTCTGCTCCGTCTAGGTAAGTAATTTCTTTATTTAATTGGTTGCCCCCCTTCCTTTCGTGTTTCGTGAATTAGTTAGCCAGCATCGTGCTTTTTACCTATCATTTGTAAGAAGAGGAAATTCATAGTGGAACACGTGTGTTGTCAGCAAATAGCTGGATGACCTACGAAGATAGATAATGCACAAAAACTAATAATGATAATATATTATATTATATTATAAAATAACTGATTTTATACATTAATGTGACATATTATTGAAAATATCGTAACTGTCATGAAACACACAAAAGTGCAATTAGATCTTCATCAAATTGTTTGTACGACGAAAAATAATTGCAATATCAACATAAAATTCATATGGTAGATAGTGCTAACTTAGTACTACTCATTGCAGTAAAAATCTCGATTTCGCTAAAAATGTCAAATAGAACCTCATTTTTCTGAGCCCTCACAATGTTGCCAATGTGGAGGGGAGGTGGTACGATCATCCACTCCTTCTCTTTATCTTTCTTATATTGGCTGCTTTCGCCAGGTGGACGGCACATTGAAAGGATTGGGTGTGCGCAGTGGAAGACTTTTAGAATGAATAGTGTGAATTTGTAAAACAAATATAATTAACAATAATAAGTAACAATGTACATAAATGAAAAATTAAATAACAAGAAACATGAAATAGATAAGTGAAAATAGGACAAACTAATCTGAAATGATATCCCCAGGATATGTAAATCATGTATCACAAGACTGAGGCCAACACACTTATAAGTGATTAAATCATCTAATATGGCCGTCTCTCGACCATCAGTGACTAACCTATTAACCATATGTTCATGAACCACTCTCTAAATATGTATATATATATATATATATATATATATATATTAACTATCTGAGTATGAATCTGAACACAACAGCCAGCCAGCACATTAACTTAATACATGATCCATTCGACCATAGATACCACTCAGTCTGACTAACCAAACTAAAAATACATATACACTCAATAAGAGACAATCTCTACCCAGCATAAGGCATTACATGACAGATCACTATACATTACCCATTGCACATATTGCTCACATAAACTGTGCAAATAGCACTAACACAAATCTCTGCACTTTACAAAATGAATATGCAACGGAGAGAGAGAGGGATGGAGACAGATGCACGTAATAAGTAACGGACGATAATTCCAATTTCAAGGATCATTTAAATAGCAACTAAACTCGACGCACATGATAAGAAAATAGCGGCGAAGGAAAGCGACAATCAAACTGGAGCAGGGAAAACACTAAAAGCATATGTGAGACCGTAATCGCTGCCTTATCACTCTAATCGCCTCGGAACATGAACTCACATTTCAAATCATATCTCCTTACATAATTCCCAATACAATTTACCTCAAACACATATATTTCACAAATATGTTACTCGATGCAAATACTAAAACTTGCCCCCAAGACGTATCACTAGCAAGCGATATTTCAAACTACGATCCACTAAAATCCCAAACACACACGACGCAATTTAACTACTCCACTGATCTATCTCCAGCATGTACAAAGCCCGAGTCACATTATCTATATCTGCCACGTACCAAAATGCTAAGTCTTGTTAAATGTTTCTGTCATGTACGAGAGCTTGAATCTAAGGCAATTGTTTCCGAATATCTCCGCGTACGAGAGCCTAAATCTTATTAAGTGTATCTGCCGCGTACCGGAACCCAAGTGACGTTCCGTGTATCTCCGTTAAAACAGGTAAACTCTCTCCCCCTCTATCCTCGTGAGACGTAATGACCCGGCCAATAGGATTATTTGGAAAGAACAAATGAAGGGATTGATAGCGCTATCTATTCTGTGACGTCTGAGAGCGCTCTGACGGATGAAGTGACGTAGTAGGTAAACGGCCATGGTAGTAGGCACGGCTCACCAATGATAAGGGAAAATTATATTTCCCAGCAACTCCCACCTCCATCCCCTACTTGAAATGGAAGGAGGTGAAATTAACTTCGGACATAATGATGTTTTCTTTTTTCATATACTATTAATGAATTATTCTATAAGCATTCATATTCCTGCTTAATATTAACTAAATAAAAATAGGTTACCAATAACAAAAGAAAACCTTTAATGCAAAAAGGAAAGGAATAGGGAAATTCATTGCAAATGCTACATGGGATGTTAAGGAGAGAGAATGACTTTAATATTGTGAAAAACCAGTGAATTAAAAACAATATGTTTACTGTAAAATACATTTTGATGTGTGAGAAATATATATTACATAAAATTTAATACGAATTTATGCTCTGGTGCACAAGGTTTTCAAGGGGCAAGGATGGTTAAATGTGGTGGAAAACCAGTAAACTTTTAAAATGAAAAATGTTGGTTGAAAATAATCTTTGAAATTTGAAAATTTCATCACACAAAATTTTAAATGTATTTTTAGAGCCTTTTGTCTGATTAGTTGAATATTACATTCAGTTTCTAGGGCAACAGTGATGTGGTTTTTGGTACTCCTAGGCATAATCTTAAGGCTGAGTTTTGAAGAACAGAAATTTTTTGTAGATGAGTTGCTGATGCTCCTCCCCATATTTCACATCCACAGGTCAATTTTGATCGTATATAAGCATTATAAAACAGACGCATTCCAAAATATCAAGAAAGTTATTTCATACCATGTTCATCCTCCTCCAGTCTTGACACTGAATTGCTAGCTATTGATGCTGCTCTTCAGTGTGTTACTCAAATTCCTGAAAAATCTATTTCCATACTTACCGACTCCAATTATATAATTAAATATGTACCAAACCTATGTGCACATAGAATTATTCCACTTCGGAAACAACTAAGTAAACTAAAAGAACTCCAAAAGGAAATAACATTTCAATGGATACCTAGTCATTGTGGTATACCTGGAAATGAGAAAGTTGGTAATATTGCAAAACAGGCAACATACCGTATTTACAACCAAGACCTCTTCAAGTGGTATCTCTATCCGTGCTTTTGCTTCAGTGAAGTCTCATTTTACAAACCTATGGAGCAACAATTGGCTCTCTTCTGACAAAGGAAAAATTTTACAGTCTGTACAAAAGAAACCAAATGACCTGGAAATGTACAAAAACTTGCCCTAACAAGAGCCAGAACAGATCACATTGTCACTCAATTATACCTACACCGATTTCACATTTCTGATAATCCTACTTGTCTGTGGTGTAATAATCATGATGAAGATCTGGAACACATTCTTCTATACTTCCATCCATAAACCACAAAAGAAGTAAATTAAAATCATCAGTACCAGTTGCAGAAGACACAGCCCTGCAGTATATATTGACTACACCCCAACTCTGGCTACTAGCAACAGGCATCTATAATGAACACCGATCAAACTACCCCTCATTTCTCGTGTGTGTGTGTGTGTGTGTGTACGTGTGTGTGTTTTTTTTTTGCTCTGGATTTCACAATGAAGTCGTCATCCTTCTTGCTTCCCCACATTTACAATAAAAAAGTGGTCTTCCAATGGATCCCGGCCCACTGTGGACTGAATGGTCACGAGAAAGCAGATATGTTAGCAAAGAAAGGAACTAAAATCAACTTAAAAACAGATTACAATAATAAGTTTGATGACACAAAATGTGATGCACATTTATGAACCTTTTAGCTGTCACTTTTAAAGCTCTGGTGCACATAGTTTTTAAATTACACTAAACTTTGTTTGAAATTTCTGGTAACTTTAATTGTTTGCTTTATTCTCACACAAAATAGTTAATAACTTTATATCTCCGGAACTATTAATGTTATATGCATGATATTTGAAACACACATTCTTAGGCTATTAGGAAACTTTTCTGTGTAACAGAGATTTGTTATTTTGTTACTTACTTACTTTTGGCTTTTAAGGATTCCAGAGGTTCATTGCCACATTTACATAAGCCTGTCATCAGTCCCTATCCTGAGAAAGATTAATCCAGTCTCTACCATCATATCCCACCTCCCTCAAATCCATCTTTATATTATCCTCCCCCTATGTCTCGGTCTCTCCAAAAGTCTTTCTCCCTTCGGCCTCCCAACTAACACTCTATATGCATTTCTGGATTCGCCCATATGTGCTACATGCCCTGTCCATCTCAAACGTCTGGATTTAATGTTCCTAATTATGTCAGGTGAAGAATACAATGTGTGCAGTTCTGCATTGTGTAATTTTCTGCATTCTCCTATAACTTCATCCAGGGGCGTATTTTGCGGGCTACCGGGGCTACCGGCGGTAGCCCAAGGAAATTACAAAAGAAAAAGTTTATAATATAACATAATGTAATAATTTTGTATTATTAGTTTTACCATAGTAATTAAAATTAAAGTAATTGTTAGATATATTTTGTGTAATAATAGGGTCAGCGGTAGCCCAAACCCTTTAACCAGTATACGCCACTGACTTCATCCTTCTTAGCCCCAAATATTTTCCTAAGCACATTATTCTCAAACAACCTTAACCTCTTTTCCTCTCTCACAGTGAGAGTCCAAGTTTCACAACCATGTAGCATACGTTTTTAGAAAAGTTTTTATGACCCTTAATTTTGCAGGTGTCTATGATCACAATAATTACAAGCTACAAATCTCTTTCAGTATATTTAGTCATGGATCTAAACCAGGGACAATCGTGTTCACATTGATTTCATGCAGGCATTGCCCCTGTAGTTTAAAAAACCCTTCATGCTCTTCTGTTTGATGGGTTTTCTATCAGGACTTTTAAAACAGCGCATAATGAATTATTATTATTGACGTAACATGATATGGACATAGATTTTATAATAAATGTTTAATGATGAATTTCTGTGAAGTTACATAGTAAAAAGGCAATATGAATACTGTATAATTTATGAATCTGATATACAGTAGGTTACCTTTTTTATAATCATTAATACTTTTGTTAAATGTAAATAACATGCAAAACAGACATTTCAAATAATATTACTGATGTAACATTCACTTGTTACTGACATAATCACTGCAAATTACATTTATCTCTGTTTAACTTATGGAAGAAATTTATCGTATTTAAATTACGATCAGAACAGTAAAAATAAGTATTAGAATATAAATGGACGATTCTCCTGGACTTAGTAGATATTGTAGAGTTTTCCAAGACGATATTGTACACTTTTTTGACAAACAGAATGTGGAAATATTCTGTTCTTCGCTGTGCATGGCATCTTCCAATATGATTCTGTTGAATGTTAATGCTGCACCTTTTACATGTTACACATCATCAGTGACCAATGCATATGATTTTGTACTGTTTAAAGTATTCAAAACAGCTGAAAATGTGATAATACCCTTGTTGACTCAATGTGTGGACATTTCATCCTTGTGTTTTATTCCAACATTTTCTGCAAAATCTTTTTGTAATAGCCTACAGCACGTTAGGTTGTAAGATTTCCTTTCAGATATTTTATTTCTTGCAGTTGTGTTTTTGCATAGAAACATAGTTTGCATAAACCCTTAAGATATCTGATCAATATATTTCTTGCAGTTTCAGGAGGACAGGTGACTGCCTCCATTTTATGTGTCTGTCCACCTGTACTATCTGGGAATAGATTTGTTATAAACTGTTCAGTATTACTACATTTGGCTTTCCAAGTAGCATGCGATATTCTAGTCACATGTGGACATTTCTAATAATTTATTAGTAGAAAGGATATTCCAGTGCACTTGCATAATCCGTCAGTAAGAAGGTCCACATTTGACAACAGCAAACATTTTTATCTTTTTCAGAAACTGGAAGTATATACTGTATTTTGGTCGTAAACTAGCAAACTTAGATTTTTTAATTGAACATTGGATATTCACTTTTAAAAACTATATGCTTCCATTGCTGTCATCATAAACACTCTCTTCTGTTTTCTTTCTTTTTCTGGATCTTTATTGATGAAAGTGACAAAATCTTTGTGCTCTGGAAATACAGTAGACTCTAGACCACTTTCGTAAAATTGTGAAACAGCTGAATAATCATGAGAGTTTTCACCTTCCTTCTGCTTAATTTCGCAAGTTTCTATGACTCCAAACTTTTCAGCAAGTTTCTTCACAACAGCACGTTTCTTTCTTGGAGATGTTGGTAATGACCTTTGTGCTCGATGTATTGTCTTCCCCAATGACTGAATCATATCCAACATCTCTTAACATTGCTTCAGCCTTTAATTTCTCTCTGTACTTTCTCATTCGTAATTTACTATTATTTTCAGTTTATTTTTTCTTCGGCACTCTAGACCATTTCTTTCTTAAAGTGGTTTCTGCTGTGCATTCTTTTCTTGATTTCTTAATTTTTTTGTCACTTAGCTTCTCCCTGTATTTTCTACCTTTTCAGCAGAAGATTTTGGCAGTATGTTGTCCTAAACCTTGATATTTGAAGTTGATAATTAAAGAGTGTTACGTCAGTAACATCAATGGCTTCAAAATTAGTTTCGAAAAAAAATCACAGATTGCATGAGCTGAATGGTAATTAAGTTTGTTAGAACCTGTATAGTCTTCCCTGATAACAGTCACGCTGTCCCCGCAGTGTTCAGGCTTAGGGTGAAGCATGCGTCTTGCAAAATATACATTACTTAAACTGATTTATTATTAATTAAAGTATTAAAATACTCTTGAACCATAAATGTAATAAAAACATTATGCAAAATTATTTGTTGCAACTGAAAATAATAATGTGGACATGTTTACAAAATGGGTGTTTGTAAATGTGTTTAAAAGATAAAGGGATAAAAATAATCATAATTATAATTGCTATTTATGCAACAAGTTGCGAAATAATAGCATTTTAAGCATGGCAAGTGAAGATTGTCCAACACGGCAAGTGCTTAAAACACTGGTTTCGCATGTATTTCGTGCAAAATATTTTGAACAGTCACTCGAGAATCCTAAATGTATTTATATTTTAAAGAGAATGAAATTGTTGATTCGTTATCACGCAATGGCGAACTTATGATGTTGAAGACGAAAGTGTATTATATTCATATAAAAAGAGATAGATTTCATGGCCTTTGGATATGTAGTGATTGTTTTGCTGGTTGTTATGAAGTTGTTTTCTACTTGTTATGTAATTTGGAATATACAATTATTACAATGAAAGTGATAAATGTAATTAGAAAAGTGAGTGATTCGGAAGTGAATAATTTATATATCAAATCTCCAAATGTAATTTCAATTTTAAATAATTGTGTTGAGAATATTTATAATAAATAAATAATTGGAATTTATGTTTTCAGTATTTCTAATTAGTGTGCTTAAAAGTACTTCAGGCATGGAAATTTACTTTTTAAGCACGCTAATATATGGATGCAGAATTCAATGAATTTTTGATGCTAAAATGAGAATCGAAAAGTCATCACCATGAAACGAATGTCTAAAAAATAATTATTTCTGAGAAATGTTAATCTTTCGAAATGATAATTGTTTCTCTTGAAGTCGTCAGCATCAGCCTCCCTGTATTTACTCAGTTGCATACCGACACCTCTTGTAAGGCACTACTCTGTATTATATCCCAAAATTGTTAGTCTTAATTATGAAACAATCTGTTTATCTGTATCCAATTAGAACTTCACAGAACATTTACCTTCAATAAATAGCAATACTCTCTAGTTACTGCTAGCCTCTTCATATAAACAGCATAAAACACATTCTTATTATTTTTCCAGCTATCTGTGTTTGAAGCTTGTAGCTATGTTTAAACACAGGTGTAACGTGGCTTTCCCGCAGTGAACAGTTTCTCAAACTCCAACCCATGGAAGTTATCCTTCTGTTCTGCAGGACTGCTTCTATTCCAACAAATGTAAATCAAATATTCAAAGTTCGTGATTTCGCACCCAGCTAAACTTCACATTAATTTGGAAAGTAATCAGTAATGACGAGGATTCCTCTGCTAAATTTCATATCCATGTGTCCTAAGTGAAAAGCTCTGAGAGGATTGCCTACAGGTTGTCGTTTGAGAATCACTTGTGCAAAGGTTCACACCCGTGGCACTGGACAGAACCAGAAATCTGGTGATGTCTGGTGGAAACCATGCACTTTGATGAGGTCTGGAAGCTTCTGGTTTGGTGCCGGCTTGAAGGTGAAGTTCTGCAGCAGGACACTAAGGATCAACCACATGTTCTGCAGCCAAATGTCTGACCCACACACACACACACACACACGCTTCCCTGCAACACATTTCGAAATTATCAGATGGTACAGGAAAAACATTGACGAGAAAGTGTACTAGTGAGCACTTGAGTAAGTGAATAAGATACTGGGTAGTGAACCAACAAATAAATTAGTATGACTTGAGGCTTTCCCGGCATTTGATATAGAATAACTCTTCTTGTGTTCTCAGCCAGGTGAGTTGGAGATTAGATTCCAATCTTTCGACGGCTAGCTCTGCCATCTTCTTCAGGGAAGAAGTGCATGTATGAGGGATTATGTGGTTGGAGTTGTAGGAAAATGGACGACGTAGGTATATAGGCCTAATGACGCAATAGAGGAATGGGGCGCGGTGTTGCATTCACCCGTGACTCACATCGGACGCAGGAGCAGCAAAATCGGAATCCCAAATAGAAGTTTATTTTCGAAACAAGTCCAAGGTTATAATCTATCCATCTGTGAAGATTCTCACCACCATAACTCTGCCGAATGTGCAGCGGGAAGAAAGCTGATGTAAGTAGAGCAGAGAGGTCACCAAATTCTAACTGCAGTCCAAAGGACACCCTTTACCCTCGAGCATATGGATGCTAGAGCCCGATAAAATGTTAAAGAAAAGAACATCCAAATTGGCTACTTGGAGGAGACTTTTTTAGAAAACGAGAACGAAAGGGCTGAGATTCCCGCATGCTTTACTATAAATCATTCCACATTAAGAAAAAGTCATTGGTTTCATGGACCTTGCAGAGCACATTGTGGAAGCTGTGGCAGGCAGGCGTTTCTGTGCCAACTGATCATTTGATCGAACAGCCCTATATGCTCAATGCGTTTTTCTTAACGTGGAATAAGTCTATAGCAATCAGTAAAAAAAATGAGCTTCTCCACCATTCCTGACAGACTTTATGTGAGATAAAAGTTTTTGAGCCTATCAAAAGTTATTGCTTTGTCAGCTGTCCGAAGACAGGTCTGAATCTCATAAGTGACACCAATAAGTCATCACTCATGAAACAACTAAGCCGGAAGATAATTGGGTAGGTGACCAATTTCTTTTCCCCTCCATTGCATACATTGCCGACTAGCTACATATTACATTAATCAGACTTCAGAATTATATGATACAAACAATTGTTCTTCCTCTGGCACGTATTGTCAAGTGAGATGTACTGTCTGATAGTAGATGTACATATCAGCCAGAACCTCAATCAGAGGTACTATCAAAAGTGGCTGGGAATATTTCAGCCTTAATTCTGCAGTAGCCAACGACTGGACAAGAAGTGTATGGTTACAGAAATAAGAGAATTGATAACTTGAGTTGTCAAACGAAAAGACGAATAAAGTATTATGAGAATAAATAAATAGGTCTATACAAATCAGTTTGCTATTATATCACTGTCTCTATAGCACTGATGAATTCTTAGAGTTGCTCTATCTTAGATCTTGTCTTCAAGATAATTCAGAGTAGTTAGATGAGGAGTCTATTCTACAATTTTACAAGTATTTGGTTTACACACTGCAAATGGTCCTTTTAGCTGAAGTTGGCTCAGCCTATAGTTTTCTAAAATTAAGTTCCAGATTTTGTGTATTTGTATTTAATATTATAGTAATTTATTATATTTAATACAGCACTGACGAAAACGAAAATAATGGCTTTTAAAGGAAAGGACCCAGTGAACTCAAAAATTGTAGTTGATGTTAAAATTTTCAAGCAGACGTCACATTTTAACAGTCCAGGTTACAATGTTTATTATAAGAAGGGCATACATGCAGATGGGACTCATTGCAATTTTACGAAAAATTGGTTTATTGGCTCCGTCTATAGCATTTTCAGAGGACTTTCATTTAACATAAAGTGAACTGGAAAAAAAAAAAAAAAGACTAACAGCGATTAGTTCATTTTAAAAAACACTGAAATTTAAGGGGACCTGGTAAGCCAAAAAATCTTGAATTTTTCATTTTTCATTTATCTTTCAGATGAGCCATGATTTAAGTTTGTATCTTATTCCTAAGTATGTTTTTTTTTTTCGGTTTAAATGAACAGTGACATTTAAGTGGGCGTGTCCATAGGCGGAGAGAGAACCATTTCCTTGGGGAGGCAAAGGAAGACATAATTAATTACCTCCTCCTCCGTTATAGCTTGACCGTGGTACAGTATATTGGAATATGATCAGTTAATAAAGGTATTTTCGGGGGGAGGGGCATGTTTTTTACAGTGTTACATCCATATCGGCGATGTTTCAAACCGAGTTGTATAGGGCTTGAACTGTAGGTCTGCTACAAATTATAATAGGGCATAACTTAAAACAATCTCCCTCTTTTTCTCTCTCGTGCAGAAACACATGCATACATCAATAAAACTACGTAACAGTGCTAACAGAAATATTTTTATATGAAGCTTACCTTCCGAAGATATATGAAATGTAATTTCTAATAATTATTTTATTTAATCTCATTTTTTAAGTTTACACATTATACTGGGATCACTTTTCTTTTTCCTGCATTGTCGTGCAGTATGTTATTCATACATTTCGAAGTGGTGGCCTCAACAACTGCAGACTTCAAAGACAATAGTACAGGCTGTTACGAAAGAAACATTACAGTGCTTCCATTCCTCAAATGAGGTAGTATAGGAATTCTTATACATTCAGAAATTTAAAATAAATACAGTATTATAGTCCAGGCACATGATCAGAAGACATTAATTCATCAATTTAAGCACAAAAACAAAAAAAAAAAAGATCTTTTGAATTCAATAGAATAATAGAAAAAAAAAAAATAGAGATCAGACAAGTTGGGGGGGGGCGGGCAGTGGCCCCCATTACTCCGCCTATGGGCTTGTCTCCTGTTCATCTAGCACACTACCACAGTCTACTATATACAGTCACGAAGCTTGAGTTTTGAGGGTACTAGAAACAATAGACTGTGACTGTACTATTTTGTATTGCCTGTAATGAGGCGATATTAGCGATCCTAGTGGTGAGCAACTATCTAATGTTTGCATATTTACTACGTATTGAGCTTCGCGACTGTATATACTAGACTGTGATACTACTATGTTAGTTTCAAATTTTGCGCCTTATGTGCGAAATTTTTTCATTGTAGGGAATTTATGTGTATTGGTACACCTGGTTTACCGTCTGTGCTTTGTTTCGTAGCAACGGATTTGTTTACAGTGTTGTGATGTTATACACGTGCTGTACGGAGTTCTATTATTAATTGTGTTACGATACAGTTCAGTTGCATTATAGAGGTGCATTTTGTGATATTTTCTTACAATATGGGTTACAAAAGTAGCTTGAAAGTATTTAAGAAGAGAAGAAATGTTGGTAAACGTAAGAACTCTGTTAGTAAGGTGAATTCTAACCTACAACCCTCTAGCACACGTGGTCAGTGTGAATCTGTAAATAGTGGCTGTGCATCAGGAAAGAAACTTGAAGATTCTAAAATCAGATATGAAACCCTCAAACAAGAACACAGTGTTAGTGATACCAATGGGGTTATAGATGTTGGCATATTATCTAGTGTACTGCAAAATAATGTATTCTGTAAAGGCTGTGGCAAAGGTGGGATATCTCTTGAGGTAAAAAAGCACATTGGTCTTGCTGCAGAATTAATTTTAAAATGTAAATACTGTGCGTATGGTGTAAATTTTTACAACTCTTCATCTATTGATATTTCAAAGATAAACCCAATAACATGTAAACTCTACACAATAAATGTTAGACTATGTATGGCCTTAGGGCTATAGGAAAAGGTAAGACAGGTGGAGAGACTTTATGTGGCATTTTGAATTTGCCACCTCCTCCAACCAGGTCTACTAGATATAACATAATAATTGGATCTGCGATTGAAAATGTTGCATTACATAACATGAAGGTTGCTGTGGAAGAAGCAGTTGCAGAAAATGATAATGTCAGAGGCATATCAGCTGCCTTTGATGGGACGTGGCAGAAAAGGAGTCACATTTCACTAAATGGCGTTGTGACGGCAACTAGTGTGGACACTGGCAAGGTAATTGATGTTGCTATATTATCAAAACATTGTAGGTGTGAAGGTAGAACAACAAATAAACATGAAACCGATTGTGAATGTAATTACAGTGGGTCAAGTGGTGGAGTGGAGGTTGCAGGTGTGACGAACATTTTCAATCGGTCACTCAGTTCATATAATGTGAGATATGTGAAATATTTAGGAGATGGGACTCTAAGTCATTCATTGCTGTTGAGGAATTGAAACCACATGGGAATGACGTACAAATTAGAAAATTAGAGTGCATAGGCCACATACAGAAGAGAATGGGCATTTTGAGGAGACTGAAAACCAGTGTGAAGGGACAAAAATTATCGGATGGTAAGGGTTTATTAGGAAAGGGGAGGCTAACTGACTCAGTTATAGACAAAATTCAAAACTATTACGGCATGGCCATAAGACTTCTATTTACTATTTTCCCGAAACACATAACCACAGTGGACCATATGACGATTCACCACTGTTATTCTCATCCCAACCGACACTTGAGACAGGCATTGACAAGAACCGAGTTCTGAATGGGAGAAGTGAAGGCTGATGGGTGGGGGAATACCTGTAGGCCACGAGGCCACAAGAAATGTATCTCAGTTTCAGCTTTCCCAGTGCAACCATAAAACCCGGGGAAATGCAGAAGCCAGACACGGCATGAGTGATCCTGGCTTCAGGAACAAATTTTACTGCAAGACAGGTCTATGTACATCACAAGGTTTTCTACTTCTACAACTCTATATGCTTCATTGAAAGAACTAATATAATAGCTATGATATATACGACTAAAAACCACTAAAATTTTGAGTTTAAGAAAACAAAGTGACTGAGGCCCAGCATCACTTGCCTCAGCCAATCAGCCGCCACTGTACAAATCTATCAACATGGAATTTCATCTCAGACTAAAACCTGTCTTGACCCTTTATACCCATTGGTGACTGCACATGATAAGGTCGCAGGGCAGATCTTGCCTCCTCTGCTATACCAGATAATGTTGTTGTTGTTTTCTAATGCCAGGCGTTTGACAGTAAAGTCATTTGACCTCTCCCACTCCAATATTTTTCAAAGATATTATCATGGCCAGCCACTGAAGCACAGATTTTGAGGTGTTCCGAATCCATTTCTTGGTTTGAGTTGCACAATGGGCAGTTAGGGGACTGATATATTCCAATTCTATGCAGGTGTTTGGCCAAACAATCATGGCCTGTTGCCAATCTAAATGCAGCTACAGACGATTTTCGTGGTAAATCGGGAATTAACTGTGGATTTTGATGCAGAGAGTTCCATTTTTTTCCCTTGGGATTGTGTTATCAAATTTTGTTTGTTGAAGTCTAAGTATGTAGATTTAATAAATCTTTTAACAGAGTAATACGTAGATTTAGTAACAGATCTGTAAGTAGCAGTGCTGCTCTTCTTTGCTAAATCATCCGCATTCTCGTTTCCCAGGATTCCACAATGGGATGGTATCCATTGGGATACAATTCTTTTATTGAGTGATATTAATTGGGAGAGCATTTTAGTTATTTCTGCTGTTTGAGATGAAGGTGTGTGTTTAGAGACGATTGATAGAATAGCTGCTTTGGAGTCTGACAATATAACTGCATTTTTAAATTTATTGATGTGGCATAGAAGATTCCTGAGACTTTCACTTATTGCAATGATTTCTCCATCAAAACTTGTTGTTCCATATCCAAGAGATCTATAAAGTGAGAAGAGACAGCACGTAACACCTGCACTGGCACCTTGTTCTCTGGGGATCAAGGATCCGTCGGTGTATAAATGAAGCCAGTTTTGTGGAGGGTACCTAATATTAATTGTCTCTAAAGACAATTGTTCCATTATTTCAGTGTTTACTTCTGATTTCAGTATTTCTTCTGTTAAATTTAGATTATATTCTATATTTAATAGAATTAAGGGGTTTGGTTTAATTTGTAAGTTTTCTTTTAAATTTGGGATATTGATTTTCTGTTTCAATTCTTGAAATTGTGGAGAATTTAGAAAAAATTCTGGTGGTGTACAGTGCAGATAATTATAATAAAGTCTGAGCATGGAACTGAATTTCAATAACTTAAAATGAGTAATCTTGATATCAATAATCATTATTTCATTAGTTTCAATATATTAAATTTGTGCAGCTCTGTTTATAAATATAACATAGTATTCTTTTTTAATGTTTAAACATACTTTTTTGTGCGTATTTTAGTGTATAACTAAAAATTTCAGTGAAAGAAATAAGTATGATACGTTGATGTGCCTAAAATGCCTATTTTCATTAAAATAGAGCCTAATTTTACAAATTTTGAGCTTATTTTAGGCGCCTAAAACTGCAATTTTTAGTGCCTAAAAATCCGATGTCTATTCATTATTCAAAAACATAATTTAAATAAATAAATAGATTTTCAACTACAAAATACATTATGTTGTTGTTGTTTTCTAATGCCAGGCGTTTGACAGTAAAGTCATTTGACCTCTTGCACTCCAATATTTTTCAAAGATATTATCATGGTCAGCCAGTGAAGCACACATTTTTAGGTGTTCATAATCCATTTCCTGATTTTCTGAGAGTATATTGGCTAGTTCAGTCTTCTTAGCTGATATTATACCACCAGCATTCCATTGTAGGATATTTAGTTGATTCTGTACGATTAAAGTAGTCCCCCCCCCCCCCAGAGATCCGATTGGGGGACTATTTTACCTCCGGATAATTTTACCTTAATGGTACTCATTTCATATTGGAGTTAAATGGCAAGTTGTAGCCGATTTAAGTGAACACCATATTTTAACGTTTTGGTGACTACTTCATTCACACACAACCCCCAGAATGTCTGGAGGCCACACCTGCTGTTGGTCGACGGGTCCATTGGACCTAGCTAGGAGATCTTATTGATCACCAGCTTTCCCTCCTTAAGCCACTGGAGGACGATTTTAGTGCCATAGCAGGTCAGCACTAGGAACAGAAAAGTAGAAAGAGGAGGAAGGAAAGGGAAATGAACCCCAAGGCCTCGAATGCTCTAATACCGTTGGGGTCGAAGAAAGTAAGAGTTCAGTCAGAGGACTGGATAGGAAAGGGTAAAGAGGGAATTAGGTATTGAATAGAGGAAAATTATACCAAATTCAGTCATTAACTCATCAAGCTGACCAGTGCTAATTGATGAGTAGCCCCTCCCTTTAAAATATTGTAGGCCTATTAATTAGTATATGATTTAGCCTAAAATCTTTAACCAAACAGATTACCGCTGTCTAGACAGTTCTCAATAAAAATCTTAAATACATTTTGGGGGCAAAAGCTTTACTTTCGACTGTAAAGAAGAGACAATATATGAAAGTAAAAAAATGTTCAGTCAATGTAAAAAATCTCTTGCATATGTCTCACTAATAACGAAGGTAGACCTAAATTACAATCACAAAACAAGGCAGCTTGTTCTTGTCTTATTATAAAAGTTGAATTAAAATTTTATTTAATTTATTTCTCAAAAATATATTTTAAAGCATGCGGCAACTAACAGTTACAAAAATGTGTACATTATTAAGCACATTAATAAGATAGGGTAAAGGTTGGTAATATCGTGATATGAGTAATATCGTGATAGTTGGTATGAGAATTTATTACAATTTTACTTATTGAGACAAAAATCTGTTTTTTGTGACAATGTATTAAGGACAAGTTCGTGGACAAGTTGCTGCATGAAATCGGTCCTTCTCTCACTCTGTAAAAGCATGATAAGAAGCTATCAAACACAGTATCACGATATTACTCTTATCACAATATTAACAAGATTTACCCTACTTCGTTTTCCTCTCTCCTACAATTTGTTATTCCATTTGAATGAAATATATTATTTCCTTCTTTTAAAGTATTGACAATTCATAGGGAATGGAATATTTCTCGAATTTTGGAAAAAAAATATTTCTCAACATCTAATTACAGTAAATATACATTCTTCAATTCATTTATGCCTGATTTGAATTCGTGAAACATCGCGAAATCCGTATCAAGTTGGGAATGGGGTTTTTTAAGCAATTAGCGAATTATGTGCGCGAATTTTCAATTTTTAATTTTTTTTACTGCAATCGATAATCGATAGCTGTCGCACAGATAAGGTCGATATTTATGGTCACTAGTATTGCACATTCGATTCTGAATCTGTTTTAGTAAACGGTCAACGAGCTAGAAGGTTTTAATTCAAATACCTGGTCTAAACACACTCCTGACATCATATCTGATATATGTAGCGATGTGCGAGAATTGTATTGTGAGCGTTGTGAGCCTGCTGAATGCATATTACTTTGGAGCGTGTTGAGTGTGTTTGTTTTATTTGTTTATAGTGTCACACATAGGCGAAATAACATTATTGTGTTCCCGTGCAAGTGAGGCTACAAGAATGCTTAATAATAAAATAGCTCCAATAGAGCTTTCCAGTATATGAGGCATAGGTTTTATTGCACAGACAAAAGTACAGTCATGTGTAAATTTTGTAATTGTGAGGTCTCGTGGGAAAGAAGAGATACTGTTGAGAAAGATTCGAAGTTGGTAAAACATGCATCGGCAATTAATTTTCGCAAGGAAGACGAACAATCTCTTGTGCTGACTTCTATTGCCACTTGTTTTTGCAGTGTGCAAAACAAAAAGAAAACTTGCGAATATCTGGGAAAAAGTGTTGTAAAGACTTTATAAAAATGAACATACCAATTTCCAAGCTCGAAAACGAACAATGTGAAAATACTGAAAAATTCAATTGAAAGCACCGATTTTCCCATTTGAAAATCCCACATTTTGCACTTTGAACTCAACAAAAAATTCCAGTCTCTAACGATTCAGAATGCTTTATGGTTGCTGGGTCGTTAGTAGTCAATAACATTTAAGCTGTGCTCATGTTTGAATCTAAATCCACACAGCAATCAAGTCTTCAAAAGGCTTGTTTTTTAAGATCCGATGCATGCGAGGTGAGAGACCACACTATACGAGCAATAGTGAGTGGTTTGTAAAGTTAAGAGGTGCGCAGTCAGAAGTGCGTTCCACCTTGATTGTCTCAAATTCGGCAATCCTGAGTATGAGGCTTTTACATGAGGTGGGTCCTTCATCTTTCCAGGCAAGAAATGTTTATCATCAGAAAGATTGTCAAGGGGTGACAGTACAAAAGTTCATGTCAGTTCACATCATGTTTCAACCAAGCTATCACTGGTGAGAGAACAACAGGATGGAGTCTGCAATAGATCGCCTACCAAGAAAAGTTTATCTTCTGAGAGAACACTAAGGCCCAATTGTATAAACCATTTAATCTTAGATCAGAGGTTAAATTGATCCTTGTTTCAGCTGAACTTGGAATTTTGTGTTGTATAAAGTCTAATCTGAGATTAATTTGTCTCAAACTAAAGTCAACTTTGACTGAAGAAATTTCTCCGATTAAGTTAGATGATCCAAGTTCAGTTATTTCTTTTCTGTTTGAAATATACGAGTGACAGATTGTGCAAATAAAATGTCCATTATTATTAATATTAATAGATATGTTAGGTACATTTATATATATTTCTTTCAATTTCTTGCCTTAATACACAAACAATCTTATATTTTATAAGGCTCTATCGTGTTCAGCAGTATCAAATAACATAACCTATAATTATATTATGCTTATAAAACCATTAATTATTAATGGATATGATAGGTACATTCACAAATTTTCAATTAACTGTATTACTAAACGAAAATTGTCGTTTTATAAAGCTTTATTATGTTTAGCAGTATCAAACACCATAACATGATAACAACTCGGAGAACAGTCAACCTTCTTCTTATTGTCCGCCATTATTTACATAGCACAAAAAACCAGTGTCTCCAACAGAGTGTACGGAAAGTCGTCAAAAAGTAGTTGTAAAGTCGCTAGATTTCTCATTATCTACAAAGAAAGATTAAATTTTGGGTAATTTCATAGAAGACGGGCACTTGGTTGAATATAGTAAGTATTACCAACTTCTTTATTTCAGAGTTAAATGTTAGTGATCTTTTAGTGACTTTTACATGTTAGTTCTAGGTTTTTGTACTAGGTGTCGCCGTGATTTTCTTTTAATTTTATTGGTTATAGTTGTCATTTGTTCTAGAATTTTCGTTAATTTTGAATGGATGATGACGTTATCAGTTGTTCTTGGTTGTTTTACGTGAGTGGTGTTATGTTGTGTCTGATGACTAAAGTTGAAAGTTTCTCATTTTATGATTTTTGTGATTTTCTTTCGATTTGATTGATTATAGTTATCATTTATTCTAGAATGTTCATTAATTTTTCGTGGATAATGACGTTGTCCTGTTGTTCTTAGTTGTTTGACGTGAATGGTGTTACATTGTAGATTTGTCTGCATTTGTCGAATGCGCATCACCATGCTTACGAAAAGCCACTTTTCAGTGCCAATAATTTATTTTGTGTGCACAAGGTTGGAATTTTGAAGTAAGAGGGAAAGAAAGGAAACCGTGTTCTGAAATTTATCTATTAAATTTTGTGTCGATTTTGGTTTAGTTCTTTCGCTGGTGAAGAAGGATTGTGTTCAATGTTGAGAAGAAAACTGTTTTTCTGTGGTTTAAAGGAATTATTTACTGAATTTTCTGTAGATGTTAAGGTGTAATAAGTGTTCGAAGAGAATTTCATTTAGTGTAAACACGTGGTTTATTTATGCACAGTTGACTGTACGACAAAGTGTTGGTTTAGTTCTTTGCTCCCTGCATGGTTTAAGTTTAGATTGCCTTAAAGCCTGTGTCATTTGTACTGGAAGTGAAGTGGTTGTCGATGAAGACGTCGATGAGAATTGAATTTTATTTGATAAGATGATAAATTATTATGTTTTGTTTTGTGTTTTAGTGATTTTTGGGGGTAAAGTGCGGACGAAAATTGCTAGAAAAGTACTACCAACTATGAAGTTCGAATGCCACCAAACGCCAAAAAAATCAAAGGCGAAAAATTAAATATATTTTAATTTTTTTTGGAGGGCTTGTTCTTCTTTAAAAATATGAATATATATATTTGATTTTTCATCTTTGATTTTGCGATGTTTGGTGACATTTGACTTCATAGTTGGCAGAACGTTTTTGGTAGTTTTCGTCAGCCATGTTGGGTTTTGCCCGTCTTCTAGGAAATTACCAAATTTTGTCACTGTGGGGTGCTAAAAACGTCACTAAATCCCTATTTAAGCAATATAAAAGTTAAAAGAAATTGTTGTTGAAAAAGAGTTAAAGTCGCTAGATTGGCAACATTGAACAAGCCTGTATAACATGGTTCGCGCATCACGTATTTCACCTGTTTATGCGATGTTGCCAAATCCTTTTCACGTGAACTTAGATTGCATTTGAACCAAGGTAATTTGATCGCAGAAAAGTTTTATACAATAGAAGAAGTGTCTGAACTCGGTTCACTTTTCGATCTACGATCAAAGTTGATCTTTAGTCAGGGAGTTTTATACAATCGAGCCTAAGTCTGCCAGAGATACGTACATGATACCGAATCTCTTACAGTCCAAATAGAAACAGTAAGATTAAACATGCAAAATACATTCAATACCCTCAGTCAAGTACTTAGTTATGTCAATATTCTAGAATCTGACATAAGAGATCTAAAAGACAACTCTTCACTTAAAAATTACATGTGTTTGCTAGTAGCTAACAGAAATTCCTCCAGTGTCTTGACATGGTAGTGTGGTGCAAAAAACCGAACTTTCAAAAATTCAAATTCCCACAAGGCTAATATTATGCATTAATGTGTAAAACAAGCACAAAAAATTTCATTAAAATATTACCATTTACAAGTTGCTCCAGAGGTGAGAAGTTTATAATGTGTAACATAGTGAAAGAAAAAAGTCAGAGCAGCTTTTGAAGGAGTAGAAAACTCTTATCAGTGTTTGGATAAAAGTTATAGAAGGAACTGTTTCTATTCATCTTCGTCAATGTCTCATTGTACTTTTGGAACAGGTTGATAGTGCGTTCTGTCGTGTCATTTACTACTTTCGTCTAAGAGGAGCAATCACGAAGTTCCTTGAAAACCACTCTGTAGGAAGTCTGTGCAGGAAAGATTGAGATTTGTCTCTTCCTATTTCAATCTTCAAATAAATAACCGGTTCTTAATGTTACAGGATTCTCCAATTTCAGGTTTTCCAATTTAGCCATGGTCTGTAGTCATTGAGGAGTATCAGGTTTCTGTGGAGGCTGCAAGTTTGTTACTATATTTTCCTTTTTTGCTGGTTTAACGAATTGAGTCCACAACGACCACATTATCTAAAGCCTGTTTAGTAAATGATGATGATGTTGATGATGATGATTTTTCTTTTTCTCTGTGGTCACTTGGTCATCAAAAAAGCAACTAGATGCTCAGAGAGAAACCAAAGATGTTGGCAAAATGCCATAATAGCCTACAATTGTTCTTTCTTATCTACAGTTTGGTTGGGATATTTCTTATGGAGAGTAAGAAGCTTGTGGACTTTGAATACCAACAAATACTCTCTAACATTAATACTGGAAAGCTTCCCTGTTTAGCATTGCAAGCGGCGGCGAAAAGTAACAATGCTGCCATCTAGTGGCTTGAAACGTTCACACACTCTGTGCGCCGTGCTGGATTACGTGAGGAAAAGAGGAGAGGTGTGCATTTGATTTCAATAAGAAGCTGCAAAGCAATAAATAGTATACTTTAGAGTCACGTTGTTCATAACATTTTTAATTAATAACAAATTACAAAGTTATTAGAATAGAAATGAATTGATAAATTCTCATATTTTCAAATTTGATGAAATTTAGTTGTGCATGACTTTAGCAGCTTTCATACATCGCTTGTTTTGTTTTTTAGCTGTATGGTTGTCCATTTTATTTTTGCTGTAACAATTTATTAACACATTGAAATATTTATCAATGAAGACATTGGCACAGTCACTGCAAATGGACATGTTAACAGGGAGCACTACCATTTTAACTAGTTCTTTTTTTACACCAATTCTAGTTTTATAAATAACATGATCAATTTCTTTAAAAACATCAGAACACAATTGGCTGAGCATTAGAGAAATATCATTAGGAAAAACAATTTTTGAATCTTTACAGTATTTTATTTGCGATGTGCGTTGTTACGTCATTGTTGGGGTTTTCTTTACAAGATAAATTTCTTCGACAAATTTCGTGATTTATTCTGCTACACACCCAACCTGCAACATAAGCCCTTGCATTTTCTTGCAACACGGTTTCTTCATTTGTATGCTGTACATTTTTGTCATCAACAGTTACATCCAAATCAGAGACATCTGTAATGCCTGGACTGCAAAAATTCAATTTAGCTGCCTCGATATCTTCTTTCTTGAGTAAGAAAGAAGAAACGTCAGCTTCACAGTTGCTTGTTTCAGGAGGACTTAGGAATTGTTTCGTCATGGTTGCCCGAATTGTAGCTCTAAACTTCGATTAGTCTGGAGTTACGTTGTTTCCACCTTTAGATCGAATAATAGAAGAGAGATTTTCTATGCAGCCTTGTGTTAATCTTCTTGTTATTAAAAATTTAAATCCATAATTATAATGCAATTCTTTCCATAGCAGTTTTAAAGATTGTAAATTTTCTAGCCAGCCATTTATACATCTTGGGTTCATTTTCCTATTGTTTATTACCTGAATATTTCCAAATGTTTTTTTCTATTTCATTAAAAAAATTCCAGTGTGTGGAATTTTCACTTAGTGGCCTATTTAAGGCTTTACTAGTTTGGAAACTAGAAGAGTTAAAACAATCAAAAGCTTTATCCATAAACAGGATGAAGTCTGCAGTAGGTTGAGCCTCCTCTGGTAACTGAATTTTATGAGTGATGCCATAGCTTTTCCTACAGAATGACTTAATAACTGTGTAGCAAGGCACACTCGCATCGGTGTGAATGGTGGTAGATTCAAGTGATTAAGTTTTACTTTAGGACAAAGTCGGGGATTCATATCTTTATCTATAAAATAAAGTTTTTCTAGGTATTCCCACTTAATTAATTTATCAAATAGCTTAAAATTATAATGTTTTAAATTATTCCTTACGCTCTTAATCAAATGTGGTGTATCATGAAACAAATAAATTTTTTCACCATCGTGTTCAAAATAAGGCTGTACTTCATTACATCCAAGCAGTCTTCTCGATTTAGTGTTGTTCGATCCTTGGTCTGAAACAATCACTTTAGGGATAAATCCCGTATCTTTTATTTTATTTATTACATCAAGCAGATGTGATTTTAAAATCTCTGCAGGCATGGCATCTTTCGATAGAAAATAACCAATGGTTTGCTTAAAATTTTTACACATTCCTCGAATCATAAAAACCATTGCTTGGTTTGCAAGTGGTACCTCTGAATCTTTTACATTAGTTTGAGATTGTTGGTTAGGGCTGTGTATACCCAATTCAATGAATCCCTAAAAAATGTCCACTTTAGCATTGTACGTTATATTTTCCTTCAAATACATTTCATCTACAATAATTGTTACTACCTTTTCATTTAGTGGCAGCATTCCAGACTTTACTTTTAATAATTGTAAAATGGTGGGATTTATACCGGGGCCTATACCAAATCCATGAAGCCAATTTCGGAGAGATCTGACTGTTGGCAAACACAATTTTCTCCTTAAAAATCTGTAGCCCTGAGGTGAGCAATAATGGAGTGCAATGCAAAACTTTTATCGTAACTGGAATACCGCCTTCCCATTTTTTTCTTTCTTTTTAAACGCACTTGCGACATAATGAATTCATCATTAGAAACAATTTTGATTAAATCAGTATTTGAACTGGTTGTCTTCAGAGCTCTCACTTCCGCCCGAAGAGATGAAATAATTTTTTTGTGTTTAGATACCAACTTTTGAGCTGGAATCAATTTCTTAGAAAGTGTCTTTATCTGAAGATCTTGAGCCATCTTTGACCTTTTAGGATTTCTTGCATCTTAAAAAATAAACAGGGACTTAATTTAGTGAAATATTAATAACGTCTTGAAAGTCTAGGGCTAGGTAAGTAATATTTTCTGAATAACTAACTGAATCAGTTTTTATGAGAAAACATGAGTTCACACACTTTCTTCACAAAATCAATAATTCGTATTTTTATGTTGCGTATCACAATATGCGTCTATTTAGTTTGAAAAAGTCATGACTTTCAGTATTTTGTATGGAGAAACTATAAAGAAATTGTGTTTGGTATGATGGAAGTAAAGTAGTTTTATGCAGTTTAATAACTGATTCACTTAGCACAGAGAACATGTTATTGCTAATGTACTATCTGATTATGAGGTACCTGGTAGAGGACTATCGTCGTTTCTGTCTGGAATCGGAGAACCTGTCGCCTCCTCGATGGAAGGTCTAATGCGTTTCTTTGGGGACCTTCGCGGTTCTTTCATTGTACTTTGACCCATATTTTCGGAAGAAGGCGCTGTTAAATTCAGTGAAGGAATAGCTGTTCTCTTCAGTCTGTTATTAAAAAAATATATTAAAAATTAACAGGTCTATGACTCATTTGAAACTTCGGTACTTTTCCAATTACACCTTATTTTTACTTACTCCTGACTTTTCAAATTAGGGTTATTGAAGTCCGATAATCTAAAGTGATCTGAACATATTCTGTGATTTGTGTACAGATACTCTGTTCCTCTAGTTTTAAATGTTTCGTCTAGGTCTTGTCTTTTACATTTATTTACCCATATGGCACATCTATAAGACAAAAACAAATAACAGTAATAATAATAATAATAATATGATGATGATGATGATGATGATGATGATGATGATGGTGAGGACACGAGACCTGTCATATGAATCGTGCAAGTGGGAAAAGAATGAGCTAACAGAAAGAGAGTTTGTTTCATGATTAAAATTGTACGAATCTACTGACACGAAAGTTCATCTCAGACTAATTATCTTCCTTCTCCATACCCATTGGTGAGAGCCACAACACATGATAAGGTCACAGAACAAGTTATCTACTGACTCTACTGTAATAATCATCATCATCCTGTGGCAGAAAAGTAATAGACTACTTGTATTTACATGACTACTCACTCACCTACTCACTTCGGAAATCTGAAGAACGATCTAGCATCTTTTTGCCAAGCGTAGTTTTTACAGAAGAACACAGAACAAACAATTCCACTTTCCCTGACATGTTGTGGAACAGCCATGAGAATAATCCTTACGACTTACACCACGTGTTGAAGTACAAAACTCTTGTTAGATGCAGTTTACCGCGCTATGTGCCACGTTATCCTCACTGTCAACATTCCCTGCTGCTAGATAGCACTGATGAGTCATTCGCCTCTCTTATCGTGAACTGTCCAGTATTAATGTTAGAGAGTATTTGATACCAATAGATGCTTTGTTCCACTCTCTAATGTTATCTAGTGTCTCAGCAATGGCTCCAGCTACAAATACTGTTGCACAATCTGGAAGACTGACTCTATCCAAGGCACTGACTACTTTAGGTGACTGGAATATGTTGTTAGGGACGCTAGGTGTGAGGAGGGAACCTTTGAAGCAAGTAATAATGTTGAAAATCAAGATAATGGTTCAGACAGTCGATATGCATTCTTGCTATCAGATGTACTAGGTGATTAACATGATGAAGAGGGTCGGTTGCTCTTCCTTTCATGGATATAAATTCACTTCTTCATGTCCACCAAGTTAGTGCTGTGGTAATGCGACTGCCTTCAAACTAGCCGGCTCAGGTTCGATTCTCAGCAGGTTCAGAAATTTTCATGTAAGATTTCTACCTCGGGACTAGGAGAGATGGTGGTGCACAACTTTTACTCAATAAATTGTGCAGCAGTATGCCTGAATTAAATCCCAAATCTCTCCACGTGCATATGAAAAGAAGGCATATGTCACTGTTGATAGAGATTCACCCATCGGATGGGGACATTAAGACTGGTGGTCCCCTGGGTGCTATCAACAGGAGTAGGCTACGTGTCAGCACCGGGTTTCCCCCTTTCTTTCTTCCTCACCTTTGTCATCGTCCTCATCATTTCCTACACTACACTTACACATATACTCACTCTAATACACGACGTAACTCTTAACAGATACACATTATGCATATTGTGGTCTGTCGAAGTGGTGTGCAACTTGAAAATGGATCACAGTCCTGTCATCTATCCGCGGTATCCAAAATCACGCAAGTGAAGTGGGTAGGCATTAGACACACACAGATTTCACTTCTTCGTACCGAGCTCTCTTCATTCATTCTTGGTTTCTTTTGCAGCTGTTTGAGATCGCTACCTTCCATGCTACTTCAAAATACTTTTCTCTTTGCTTTTTAAGAAACATCTGGCCCTCCTTATTTCCAATCTCTTTCATTGCATATGTCAAACAACTTGCCAGATCTCTTTAATGTGTTTTGTTTCATTATATTACTTCCTTGCTGTCTAGCTCTTTTTTTAGATCCAGATATTTATCATAGTTTGGGAAGTTTCTTAACACACAAATCTATTCACAGAGTTGGAATCCTTGCATGCTCCCTTAGATCAATTTGTAAGTATGTTGGAGGGGCTTGTCTTTGTCCAAGTGATGAAACTGTACACTTGGACAGTGGCGTGCGGTGACCATTCAGACAGCCGAAGCACTGAATATTATAATTGTTAGATAAATAATAGTAAATCAAGGGGCTTGCCTTGATAAAATCACAACTGATAATAATTTAAAAGAACATATATTAAAATAAGTAGACCTAATATCAATTTAAATTTCTTAAAGCTACCATTATACAACATTTGATATAAAATAACAAGCTTCTGGCTTTAAACTCACCCTTGGCACTTCTCACAGTAAGATCAACGGAACTGAAATTCAATCCTTCTCTCCTGGGAAGCAAATTTGGTAACCACCTCATCAAAGAACTCTTTTTTTCTTCCTGAGTTCTCCTAGTAGGCATGCTTCAATTGGAATAATTCCAACATGAGATAGTCTCTCTTCTCCAGTAGAATTTCGAGAGTAGCTTTTGATTCTCTTCAGCATTGAAAACGACCTTTCTACTAAAGACGTACTCACAGGAATTGTACAGTCACGGAAGAAAAATCTGGCCGATGAGCAGCAAAACTCATAATGTTACTTATGCCGGTTTTGTTGTGATTATCACAGTACAGAGTGTCTAAGAGGGATAGTGTTTACCTCCCTTCGAAGTTCCTGGGCTAGGAAGGAGAGGCTTTCGGACTCTTTCTGTTCAGAATGTCTAATAGGGACACTATTGACTTCCCCTCATAGCTGCTACGCTTCGAGAGACTGACGTTCGGAATGGTTTTGTTTAAAGTCTATAATATACTGTATTTGTATAATTGCAATGTTTGTTGTGTTTTAGTCGACATATAGAAAGTTGTTTTGCCATTGGTTTTGCCATTGCGGATATGAAGAATGTTGTTAATGTAATTTTCATCCCCTATGTTCGTCTGTCTTCACTCTACAGGCATACTACGTTTATGATTTATGACCACTGTATAGCCTACTTCGTGTTTTTTCTAGAGTCCTAGACACGTGACCCTGTCCATCTTTACCAACAGATTTTGTCTATAAATAGCCACAACCACTTCGAAAATCATCATTAGTTTTTCAGTTCGATAGCTATGGACGTCAAAGCCAAAGTAATTGCACTGATCGAGGAAGGCGGATTTAGTGCGGCGCAAGCTGGAGAACGCTATGGAGTTGCGACTAGAATAGCGTCCAGATGGTGAGTGCAGTATCAAGAGCAAAGATACGTAACTCGTAAACCTTTTAGCGGAAGACCCAAGGCATCAACACCACAACAAGATCTTATGTTAATAGAACGTTCGAGGCACTTTCCATTTCACACTTCTAAAATGCTTGTTGCCGACACGGGATTTCCTGCTTCCAACAGAACGGCTTCTAAAAGGCTCAATGGTGCCAATATTGTGCCGAGAAGAGTGGCGGTAAAGTTCTGACTGAAGACCATCGAATTGATCGTGTTGCATTTTGCCAAATGCATTACAACTATCCATGGCAAGAGATCATCGTTTCGAATGAGAAAGTGTTTATGAACCACAGCACAGGGCCAGTGCAAGTATATCGACCGAAACAATCCAAGAGATTTGACCCTGAATATGTGGTCCAGAGGCAACGCATTGGTCGTTTGTCCATGTCGATGTGGGGATGGATTTCTGGTTATGGTGGCGGCGCGCTATGGAGGATTCATGGGCATATGAATGGGCATCAGTACACCAATATACTGGAAAATGTGATGCTACCTAGTGTGCGTGTGTTTCAGCCCGAAAACAAAATAAAATTCCAACACGACTTTTCTTCCGTACACACATGTGTTGCCGTGTAGCGGTGGTTCAACATTCACAGGGATGATGTCGTAGAGGTTCCATGGGTGCCAAAAAGTCCTGACTTAAATCCCATAGAAAATGTGGGGCGGAAGTGTAACGCGGTGTTAATGAACAACTACAGGGTCGGCGTCCTAGGTATACGGACGAATTGTGGGATCTCGTTTCAGATGCTTGGGATGATGTTGCATTGTCAGATAGATATATCCACAACCTTGTTAATTCTGTACATAGAAGAATGGATACAGTGAACAATGCCAATGGTTTCTGGACAGATTATTAAGTCCAGAAGGAAACTATTGTATATCACTAGAGCTACATAGAAAGAAGAACATTTTAATTTGTGATAAAAAGAACATTCAATATTAATTATTTTACTTCAGGAATGTATATTTTCCCTTATTTTCAGAACTAAAGTAAATACTGTAGGTTTAAAAATAGAATAAATAAATGAGTTATAGTAAACCGCTCATATAATCAAACGTTTCCTTAAATCGCACAAAAATTATTTCTAATTAACAAATCTATTTATGTTCCTCTTTCGTCACTATTATTAATTGTTTACCTAAATTAATTTATATATATTTATTTCAATTTATTTTAATGTTCACTTATACCGTTTGTATTGGATTACTTCAATCAATTTATATTTATTCTACTTTATCTGACTGTTGACTTCTATATCGTCTTAGAACGAAGTTCCTATGTATTGTATCTTTCTCAATTTTGTTTACTCTTCGTCATATTGGCAGTCTGTTTTGCCAGGAAGATATTAAAATAAGAATAAACCATAAATAAATGTAGTATGAATAATTTCAAGGGGAAATTGTTCCGGGGCCGGGTATCGATCCCAGGACCTCTGGTTGAACGTACCAGCGCTCTACCACTGAGCTACCCGGGAACTCCACTCGACACCGTCTCAACCTTTCCCTTTATATCCACACAACTCGCATGGGCTGACGAAACGCCAGAGACCCACAACGAGTGCACACAAGCTCTGTGTGACTTGGAATTGTGGTTTTCTGTTAACGTACACAGTAACGTATATATTATGCAAATCTAGTCTTTCAGGTGAAGCTCCCTGTAAAGCAGATTTGAATAATTTCAATTCTGCTTTACAGGGAGCTTCACCTGAAAGACTAGATTTGCATAAATGTAGTATGTCTATAGCAGCTGTGCCCAATACTAAAGTTTCAAACTTAAAATTAAAAAAAAATATTTGAACAGACCTGTATTATTAATTAATATAAATTACAATAATCACTAATTAGCAAGACATTTATGTAAATAATTTATTATTGGACGATGTCTGTGGCCCTCCAATAATATATTTTTTTTAATATTGGCCCGCAGTATTCATAAGGTTGAGCATCCCTGGTCTATAGACTAAAGAGAGACGAACAGAGGAGATGATAATGAAATCAGTAACATTCCTCATACCCGCAATGGTAAAAACAATGAAATAACAAATTTCTGTAGAATATAATATAACATAAATATTTATTTTTTATTCAGACTAAATGACTTATCAGTGTTTTAAAGAAGATCAATAAAATTTATAAAATATATATTCATTGAAGTTGAGGTTAAAATAATGCTAACGTTTTGCGCCTATTGGCATCTTCAGGCACTTGAGCCAACAATATCATGTGATACATTAATTTACAGTAAAAGGCATGGCTGTTGAATATATACATTAATCAATCTTAAAACTAACAGATTAAAATCATTTGTGCAAATTAAATGATAAACTATAGTTGAGTTAATTATTGTTTTGATATGTATGATAGTTGAATTAATTATCCTCATCTCTACTTAAATTTACGACAATAATTAAAACAACTATAGGACACAAAGATTAAATTGTAGATTTAAAATGGATTCAAATAAAATAAAATATTACCTTGTAATAAAAATTGATTACTTCTATAATGTCTTATTAATGCTTACATTTGATCGTATAATTTTACCAATTACTGGTATGTGCCGTTATTGATGTAATTATATGTATTATAATGATATAATCTTATGGTTCTTATTGATTCCAATATTAAACTTCATATTGAGTGGACGTCGAAATAATTTCAGATGGTTGAAACGTAGAATGCAGATATGACTTTCAACAGGAAGTTGAACTGTTCATGATGCAATTCGTTCTATAATATATACGTATCGTAAGTAACTAATATAAAATATTGCTCAAATGCCTAAAGGTGGTAATAGGTGAAAACGTTAGCATTATTTTAACCTTTAACTTCAATGAATATTTATATTTATACATTTTATTGATCTTTTTTTAAAACACTGATAAGTCATTTAGACTGAATAACAAATAAATATTTATGTTATATTGTATTGTATATTGACTTATCTGAAAATTACTACTACAATGCTTACTAAGAAAATTTTTGTAGGCCTATGTCGACAAGAACACAAGAGTTTCAACCTTATGGAATGTGAACAGAAACAGTCCGAAATCCTC